>NW_020654972.1:652216-661481 GCF_003589595.1 Hyposmocoma kahamanoa
GTTCATGTTCATGTTCATGTTCATGTTCATGTTCATGTTCATGTTCACATTCATATTCATATTCTTTATTTGTAAGTTGCATGGTTATATAACAGATGTTCTTAAGCTAATGGGGCTTGACATGTAACACCCCGTAGGGGCACTGCAACATTCTGAGGGCACTATGTCCTTACTTTACTAAAACATATACATTATTAAAATAAAATTAGAAATAATTTAATAAGAAAACTCTACATTATAATTATTAATACAAAGATCGAACATCGGTTTTTCAACGACTTTTTAGTCGTAGCGCCATCTATGAGAAATCTATGAAAAATTTATCACCCAGCTACTAGTACCTTTACAGCTGGTCCATTAAATTTTAACTAAAAAGTCGTTGAAAAACCAAATAATTATAATTATATCTGTAATGAGATAATAAGAATTGAAGTTCCTGAATTCGAAGCAATATAATAAAGACAACTTGTGCTATCCGTAAATGTGACAGTATACATAAAAAGGGATAGAAAATAAGACTGGAAAATCAGCTATAACTACGAACGACATCATCCAACCCTTTCGCAAATAGCGTTTCGAAAGGCGTAATAGCGACTGCTGAAGATGTCAATCTTGGAATGGACAACCGCGGGGTTTGTACTCACAACACATACGGATAAAGGAGTTATAAATTTAATACTAACTTAGTTGCAGTATAAGTCCTTGTGAAAGAATTCGTCGAGGCAAGTGACGCCACATGACGCATTTCTACCGCCAAACAGTAATATTAGCATTACTGTATTCCGCTTCTGAAAGGTAAGGGTGCTGATGAAGTTACAGGCACATGGGACTTACCATCATTCACCTTTACCAACATTACTTAAGTAGCAGTACCTCTCAGATCTTTGCGATTTAAAGCTCTGAGTGGCATTGCTATTGTTATGGACAAGCGTGAACCATCAGCCGCACGCTTGTTCGTCCCGTCACTCGATATTATAAAAAAAACAGGAAATGAAAGGTGGTTAAAAAAATGTATCTGCGACTATTAAGAAACACATCCGAAAAGCACACGTGCTATAAAATCAGTCGGCAAATGGGGTCCATAAAGTCATAATCGTGGTCTAATGCGATCGCTTGCGTGCTTCCAGCAATTTGTGCAGGCGCCTTATCGCGCGGCTAATGTTCAGTGTAATGCTGCTTCCGACATGAAAGCTGTTCTAACTTGGTGTTCTCGCGATGATGCCTCTTTGTAACTGTTGTCGGGTAGTTCATGTTTAGCTACATTCTTAGTAAATCTGGGTCAGTGGATTTTACCAAGTATTTTTACCCGTAACGTCTCTACTATGACTTGTTGTTTACTCTTTTTTTTTAATTTTTGCGTCATCTATTGTATTTGTTAGACGATTCTGGTGTATACACTACTTGTTTAGGTGTTGGTTTTTTAATAACATCAAGTGGTGGTAAGAACAAGTCGTCCGCTTGGTGGTAAGCGACACGCCTATCCATAACAGTCGCAGTGCCATTCAGAGCTTTAAATCGCAAAGATCTAATGGGCACTGCCACTGCGCCCGTCACCCTGAGGCTTAAGTTGTCCCATAAGTAAGTCCCATGTGCCTGTAATTTCACCAGCACCTTTACGGCGCGTGTACACGCTAAGAAATTCGACGTGTCTGCTACAGAAAAGATGAGAATGATCTTGTACACGATAAGAAGTTTGTCGGATCTAGCCACGAAAACATGTCGTGTCTGTTGCAGACGAGAAAATGATGAGTATGTACAACACACGAATGCTTTCGGACAGACGGGTGTAGGGTAAAATGTGTCAGTACATTACTAGTCTTCCAGGTAGCTTACATTAAGCTCACATTGAAATAAGATTGTTTTTGGAAAGGTTATGGTAGGCCCCTTGGTTAGGAGTACTCTTAACCTACAAGCATGCATGAAAATATTGATTCGTGTTGATGAGGCGAAGGATGTGACTGGGGGCCTACCAAACAATCTTATTTCAGTGTAAGCATAAAGTAAGCTTATTATAATATTACTCATATTCGTACCATGACAAACCTGTCAACCAAGTAATTAATGTATTATTGCTAAAGTGATTGAAAGAACGAATGTTTTCCCAATGTTGTCTATTCCTTACTAAAAATAGGAGAGAAATAACGCTATATGAACTGTATAATGCCATTTCTTTCTTTTTTGATGTTCCGAATCATCTTGTAGTATAATGTTAAAGTACTTAATGTTATTTACATTCAGAGGTTTATAAGTGTTAACGTTTATAAGTGGTAAGTATGTAACAATAAAAATGATAAAATCTATGAAAATTACGTTGTTGTCAATTATTTTTGTGCATTTTAATGAAGAAAAATAAATGAAACAAGCTGAGTCTTGATAGTCACGTTGTGAATTCGGAATTATAGTCAACTGTTAGTGTCGCCAAGGAGCATATAGATGTGGCTGTCATAATTTTACGAAATAAACATCGCGTGTTTTTATTTAAAGAGAAATGATTTCCTGTGTACTATAAATTAACATAATAAAATAAAATAGTAAACAAAATATTGAACAGGTTTATGTAATTAAATAAGTGCAATTTCACTTTTAATCATTACAAATCAATACTTAGACAATAAGTTCGAAAATAATATTGTTTCCATTGCGTTCGATTAACTAATTATTATTTTACTAATGATTATTTTAAGATTGCTAAATTTGACATAAGAACAATATTACTTTAATGTTAAAGTTGCATCACAGTACGAACTAAGTGAATGAATAGTTACAAAGCTGCCAATAAAACATCATAGTTTTAACATTATTATAAGCTTACTTTAAGCGCGTCATGGTACGAAAAGTCAATGTAAGGTTAAAGTAATATTGTTTTAAGAGATTGTGGTAGGCCCCCAGGACTTCGTAGCAAGTGCGACTGTTGTCTTTGCCTACTAAGTATGTGTTACGTAATATCATAAACATAATAATACTTTAACCGTATAATTTAATAACATTATATTGGCGATGTTGTCGACAACATAAGTACAAAGAAATAAATTGATTTTATGTTAACTCACCCAATTTCTATCTCGCTTTCTCGCTCTTGCTTACAAAGATGACGTGTTAAGTGCTGTACTCGTATAAAAAAATTAATTATAATTAAAATAAAAGCTCTTGAATACTGAAAATACAGCTAGCCTTACTTTTACGTTAAAAACAATTTTCAATGGCTTTACTCTTTCTTAAAAGATCGTTAATATATTTATACTACATGTTGTAGCGGTGTATCAAAACCGATGACGTTAATAAAATTCGGGATCATTTTAATCGCCTGACTAACCGGTATTACTTGCAAAAACTTTTAACACGAACTACGACAAAAATTCTCAACTAATAAATATGCTAATATTGGCCCTATTAACGCGATTTAACTTCCTTAACTTTATTTCGTCGCAAAAGTGGAACAATGAAAGAGCGTACTTTTCAAAACTTTTGTCTTTGTAGTGCAGTTAGCAGATATTATTGCTTAAAGATAATACAAATCTACCCATTTATAAAGTTACATAATTTTAAAAGTTACTCACTGTTTATATTTTTGCTATAATAACAAAAAGGGGAGGTGGTTCTCAATTCGACTGCTTCTCTTTTTTGTATGTATGTTACGCGATAACTCTGGCATTTCTGAATCGATTTTGATGATTATTTTTTTGGAAAGAGGATATCTCAGTAGTGGTCCCATTTAATTTTGAAGAAAAGATTCCACCTCTAAGAAATATAATATATATAATATAATATAACGCACACACACTCAACATAGCCCCGCACTAGGGAAACCCTGCGTCGCGGGTGCCATGGACACACACATAGACAGCCACAAATTACACCCAAACTCACGACAGAAATAAATGTAGGCCATACAAATATTTATCCCGGCCCGGGAATCGAACCTGGGACCTCTACGTGGCAGTCCGGCAAGGTAACCATTCGGCCACAGAAGGCAGCTAACGATGGCAAAGTAGGGGATGAATCCGGTTTCGCGCACTTTCCGGTAACCGATTGCAATTAAACTTGGCAAATAGATGTAATTGCACTTTGAGGTCGGTTTTTTAGTACTCTGCACTGAGATTATTGGACAAATCTTGTGTATTCGTTTTTTCAAACAAACCTTTTCATTGGTAACGGTGTGTTCGAAAAACCTATGGTTAAATTGTTGTTTATCAATAATGTCGATTGTTGTACATAAATATTGATACAATTATCGTATCCCTGTTATAATAATAAAGCCACTTGTGATACCAATTGACGGGACGAATAAGGCGTATGCTTGCTGGTAAGCGACACGCCTGTCCATAACAGTTGTAGTGCCACTCAGAGCCTTAAATCGCAAAAATCTGAGGGGCACTGCCACTGTGCCCATCACCCTGAGACATAGGTTAACAAGTCCCGTGCCTGTAATTTCACCAGCACCCTTACTCTTCAAACCGGAAGGCAATAATGCACAAATTACTGTATGGCGGCAGAAACAGGTAAGGTGGCAGTATTTTACTGGACGAACTCTTTCAAAGGATCTCTATTGCTATTAAACTACTACAAAAAGTGCTTTTGACACAAGAAAGTAAAAATAACGTGAAACGAAATATGTATGTATATTTCATGACTCTTCTATTGAGGCATAAAAAGTTATGGACTAATTTAGTTTATAGAAAAACCTCTTTCCTGAAAAGTTGTCATTTTGCAGATGTGGCTTTATTACACCAAAGGTGTAGCATATACTTTCGTCACTATTCCATGTTGTCGTCATTATTTATAAACCGCAATTCGGATATTACATTTATTTTGTGCGGGACGCCACATGTGCCGATACACTTGCCCCATCCCATCTCCAGCACACAAGCAAGAGGGCTGGCTCCGCAGCTGAGCTGGCGGAAAAAATAAAAAGCAATAAGTATCAGGATCTCTCTACCTATTTATAGCCTTTGGAGTCGAAACCCTTGGCCCGTCGGGCCCCAGTGCCCTTCATCTATACAAAATTTTATCCAAAAAATTAATAGACTGTCTAGAAAACTAAAAAAAAATAGCATAGCAATACAAAGAGGAACGCTGCCAGCATCTTGAGCACCTTGCCGCGGGGAACCAATTTTATTCGTATAATTTAAAAATCCTAGTTTTACTTTCTAGTAGTATAGCTTTTATTGTATTTTTTACGTTACCTGTATATTATCTTAATTAAACAAAAACCGCGATACTGTCATCTAATGGTAAAGCTTCTTTTATTCTAATACGTATCTGTAAAAATATACAGTCTATGATTCCTTTTATAACAATAGATATAAGAAGTTAACCACATTAACTTATATTTAATAAGCAATTAAGCTCTAACAAAGGCCCTTGTTATCCAAATACGGAGGCTTATCGTGTAAAAAACAAACAATACCAAATTGACTGGCTAACATGGCTTGGCTTTTTATTAAAACTGTACAAGAAAGTAAATTCGTGACAAAATATAATATTTCTAGTGTCAACGCAAGCAGGTGCGCGGATCAACATTTGTACCGTTGGCAAACATAACTTGGCCCATTATTATACTCGCTTAAAGTTTTCCTTTTACCAATGACAGGACATGCATGAGAATATTTTTGAAAGGAGTTTTTGTAAACTTTTCTTTTGTAGCATAGATTTCAATAATCGGCATAGAATCGTTTGATGCTGCACCTAGTACTTACTACCTTTTTGATTAAGAAACGATATTGTTCGACGGTTTCCGATATATATTTTTTCATGATTACATAAACTCCTTTAGGCTTTCCTGGAAAAGGACCACCCAAATGTGGTTAGCTCGTTTATTGAAGACGCCAATGATGTTGTAAAACCGATAATAAAGCACACTACTTAATTTAAAACGCGATTATATGAAGCAATATACCAAAATTAGAAAGCTGGGCATTCTTTCACTTAGATATGATCGAAAATCTGACTTTAGAATATCCAATACTTGTTATTTGGTGCATATGCATATTTAAAATATGCATATTTTTGTAACATGTATATTCTTACACATTTCTGCCGCCAGGCAGTAATTTGAGCATTACTGCGTTTTGAAGGGTAAGGGGTGTTGGTGAAATTACAGGCAAGTGAGACGTTAAGTTATGAAGACGTTATGTCTCAGGGTGACGGGCGCAGTGACAGGGCCCCTCAAATATTTGTGATTTAAAGCTCTGAGTGGAACTACAATTGTTATGGACAGGTGTGTCGCTTACCACCAGGCACACGACTTGTTCGTCCCTTGCATGACTTGATATCATAAAAAAGAAATATATCGATTTTAAGACTTGTGGTTTTTTGCTACGTTATTATCATTAATTACAGTTTCTTACCACGTTATGATTTATAATTAAGATATATCGATCAACCCCAATATCTTGACCATGGAGCGTATAATCGCCCCTAAATATGCGAATAATCAAAAAGTCATAAGAAAGTCGTAAGAAACCTGCAATTACTGATAAAAATGTATACATATAGTTTTGTAGCATAACTTAAAAGTTGTCGTTTGCTTGTCTCATCTGTGGCATCCTCCTAGACATGTACGCGTGGCGAGGCACGAAAGAAAACACTTTTTCATTGATTCAGTGGCACATCTGGCGACAAAACGCCTTGAGCTTTCCATTCTGATGACCTGACTTGACATTTTTATTGCTCGCCATATTTCCTCGCGGCCTCCAAGGCATTCGCCGTTTACGGAAGCCGACGTAAAATATTGTGAAACTTGAAGGAGGATAGGACAGATATTATGACATTACAGTCGCGATATATTGGCCAACTTTCGATCTCGAACGCTTACTCCGTGATTCTTTTTTATCTCCAATATAACTTCGGGAAAATTACGAACAGTAAAAGTAAATTGAATATCTTTCAGAAACTGATTTTGCAATTTCTTTAGTAGCCTTCTGGATTACTTATCTTCGAGATAAAATTGTGATATATACGTGGGTATTTTTTCTAAGAAAATTTATTGTTATTTCTTCTCTTTTCGAGTAAATTAACAATAAACGTTCAGATTTATGCTGACAACAAGAAACTAACGCAAGAGCAATCAATTACTTAAAGATGCTCTTATACCAGAAAATATGATGGATTTGACATCGCGAAGTAATTTAAACTTCCACGTCTGTTTCCACAATAGAAAAGTTTCAACCAACAACTGTCAAACAACGTTACTTGGGTGCTCTTAAAACAAAACACAATTTGTCATGATTGATCAAAGAAGTTGCGCAAAACAAAGAACTGAGCAATAAAGGGCTTTTGGAGAAATTTTACTAGGTGTATTGACAGCTTAAGGTACAAATAAAATAAGGTTAGAAGAGTAAGAGGCAGACTTTGCAATTTTATCAGATATTCTTATAAGGTGGTATTTTAATTAATTTATTCTAATAATATCTAATATAAAATCTTCTAAGATTTTCTTATTGTGTAATTTTATATTTCAGCATGGTAGAACTTAGAATCCCAATCCTGACAGTGTTTTATTGTTGTACGATGGTATTTATCAGCAGATAATGTGGTGAGTGGTTTTTTTATTCACGAATCGATACTCGTATTTGTGTTTTTATACTGAGCCAACGAACATAGGTATCTAAGTTTAGGTGACAAAATATTAACGCGCGTTCTCAAATCGGTTGTCTAGATATTCATACATTTTACATACATTCGTTCATATGTACGTACTAGGCGTTAAGAGGAAAAACTTCAAAACGCATGTCACCGCTGCATACGCGTGTCGCTGCGCGTTTAAAATTATTGGCACCGACATTGTACCTGTTCAGACGACCGTGTCTTATCGTTTACTGCAAGTACTTGTGCGCGCCACACGTTGCTTTCGTCATCTGAACGTGCCAACGTGCATCAACGCGCGTCGACGCTTGGCAGGTGTGCTTCCATCTGAACCTAAAGCAACCAGTATATTTTTGTTATCATAACGCGTTATTGTCTTGTTAATGTTGACGATTTTCCACAGCCTATTTCTTTTTTTTACATCAGCCCATTATTTCACCTTTACGATCAATAACGTGAAATGAACAGAGAATTTTTGCTCTTACTCGAACAAATATAACTTCAAGGGCCCCGAAAGCTCCGCCAAGCATGTAGATATATAAGCATATATATTTTGTAATCGTCAAACAGAATGGTTTCAGGTGGAATCGAGTTAAAACATAATATTTTTTTGCCTACCCCATTGGGGAATAAACAGGGCGATAAATATTCATGAAGAACGTAAGCCTTCTTGTCATAGGCCTTGAGAACCTGATGGATGGTGTGTGCTTCGCCCAGTCGTTTTTCTTGTCTTGACATTTAAATCTAAACAAAACATCGTTTTTTTTATTTTTCTTTTAAATTCGGGGTCATTAGGATCGATTTGGTAATCCATCGTACCATGCTTGTTTTTTTGAAGAAGCTTGTCAGAAGGATGTTCGTGGACAAGAGTATCTAAAATCTTGAATTAAAAATACAGGCACACCCGTGTATACTATACCGCAAAAACGAACCTTATATACTTTATCAAGTTCTTAAGTTTTCGCGATTGCTACGCATTGGCAATGCAACAAATTTTTCGGAACTAAATCGCGTAAACAAACCAAGATTTCGGACTTTTTACGTTTCTCATAGTCGCAGCTGACTGATAGACGTATAAATATATTCTTTTAATAAATTTCATGGTTACTTATTATATTAAACACTAAACTCAGACAACAAACAATGATACAGAATTTTTTTATAATATCAAGTGACGGAGCGAACAAGTCGTGCGCCTGATGGTCAGCTACACACCTATCCATAACGGTTGCAGTGCCACTCAAAACTTTAAATCGCAAAGATCTGAGGCGCACTGCCACTGCGCCCGTCACTCTGAGACATTAGTTGACAAGTCCCATGTGCCTTTAATTTCACCAGTACCCTTACTCTTCAAAACCGGAACACAAACCAAACGTCATTTTTCGGATCTTTAATAGTGCCATTGATTTTCCTCGCACTCGTCGCCATGACGGCAAAGGCCTGGTGTGAACGTTGGGCCCATGGAAATTGAGCACACACTGGACTCGTTCAGTCGGATCGAAAGATTTTTATTTTGTGTTTGTTTGATCTTCACATCAGTGATTACCACAAACTAGTGAAGTATTGTTAGAAAAAAATACACGAATGTCATAAATTTTTACTAAAAAAATATGATATTCAATAAAACAAATATTTTCTTTCTTTAAGAGTTAAAGCTAGTAAATTTCTTTATTTTTCTCTT
>NW_020654972.1:681481-713634 GCF_003589595.1 Hyposmocoma kahamanoa
ACATACATACAAAAAAAAAAAAAGAACATACAGTCGAATTGAGAACCTCCTCCTTTTTTGAAGTCGGTTAAAAAAATAAAGAAAATGGCGGTAACATTTAAACTAAAGTGTTTTGGTGTTCTTTTGTTTTGCCGTCTTTTTTGTGTATTGGTCGCGAAAACACGAAAATGAGTGGTAGTAACTATTAACTAGCTCTACTACTCAACTACTCTAAAAGTAACTCTTACTCGTCCAGCAATCCCTTACTTCCTGGCCTTTGCAATAATGTACTATTGCTCAGCTGCTAAACCTAAGTTTAATGATATATTTTAATTGAAAAGTCTATTACAAAATGGAAGACAAATGATAAGTATCAGTCGAGCTACTTGTGAAAGTATTAGTCCAGGGAAGTACTGCTACCTTACCTGTTTCAACCGCCAAGCTGTGTTTACATTGAGCATGACTGGGATATGGGACTTATCAACTTATGTCTCTTGAGTCACCAAGAGACATAAGCCCATCGCCTGTCAGGGCGCAGTGGCAGTGCACCTCAGATCTTTTCGATATAAAGCTTTGATTGGCACTGCAAATGTTATGTCCATGTTAAGTCCAAACTCATGGTACCACGATTTCGTTCAACCAAGGTAAACAACTCTTTTATGGGGAACTGTATACTTTTTTACAATAAGATTCCCGAGCATATATTAAGTTTATCATTTCCTAAGTTTAAAAACTACATTAAAAATATTTTGATCGAAAAATCATATTACAAAATTGAAGACTACGTGTTAGATAAAGATGTATGGAAAGACGACACGGCTCCAGAATCCACACAAATTTGATTCAAAGTGTATTCCATAGCATTTAAGTTTATTTGAAAAGAGCAATCCCTAGAGTTTCTGCTCGTTCTTCTCAGGGAGGTCAGCGTAGTGAACGAGCAGTATCTAGTAGATTAAATGTGACGTTTTCAAGTGTAAATTTATTTTACCTATGGAATAAATGATCTTTGACTTTGACTTTTACCATGGACAGGCGTGTCGCTTTGGTCGCTTACCACCAGATACTTGACTTGTTCGTCTTGTCACTTTATATAACATATAATAGGAAATTTCCTTAACTCATCCTACCGGGAATCGGACCCGGGGCCTCGTCATTCAGCACGCACAGTTCAAACCGTTGTTCTACCCAGATCGCCTGTTACCGTCGATTACTTCATGTAAGTTTAGTGTATTAGACACTTACCTAACACAAAAAAGTGCCCTAGCACATCACTTTCAATTTGTTTAAAAAAATAATACCAGAAAAGTAATAGGGGTTAAAGTATGAAATTGCCGATTTGTACTGAAAATCTAAATTGTTTATTTTTTAAATTTTTAACAAATTTATTTAATCAAAATAGTTGCCATTATTATCTATACATTGCTGCCATCTAATGGGAAGGTTATTAATGCCTTTGCGATAGAACTCCGACGATCTAGACTGCACAAACTGTGTGAAAGCATTTTGTACTGCCTCCTGGGAAGAAAACTTCTTGTCACGTAGATAATTGTCCAAATCACGAAAAAAATGGTAGTCCGTTGGAGCAAGGTCTGGTGAATACGGAGGATGACGAATGGTTTCTAACTGCAGTTCCTGAAGGGTCAAAATGGTTTCTCGTGCTGTGTGAGGTCTCGCGTTGTCGTGGAGCAATAATGGTGAAGATCGATTCATGAGTCGGGGCTGTTTTACTGCTAGTTTTGTCAACATGGTTCGGAGTTCGGCACAATAGACATCTGCCGTTATTGCTTGACCAGATCGGAGAAAACTATAGTGAATAACACCATGCTGAGACCACCAAACAGTTACCATTACCTTTTTATTGGTAAGTTTTGCTTTAGGACACTGTTGTGGCATTTGACCTGGGGTCAGCCATTGCATTTTTCTTTTCCGGTTATCATAAAGAATCCACTTTTCATCACATGTTACAATTCGATCCAATATTCCTTCATTTCTGTACCGGTTCAACAAGGCAACACAAGTTTCAACACGCGTTTCTTTCTGCAGATCAGTCAAATCATGAGGCACCCATTTTTCGTATTTTTTTATTTTATTGATTTGACGCAAGTGAGTCAATATTGTGGGTAAGGTAACGATAAACCATGCCGCTAATTCCTGGGTAGTTTGACTAGGATCGGCTTCCACTATCTCTCTTAATTCATCGTTATTCACCTGTGTGGGCGGTCTTCCTCGTGGCTCGTTCTTTAAGTCGAAATTTCCATCACGAAAGCGTTTAAACCAAAATCGTACGGTGCGTTCATTAGTAGACCCCTCTCCAAACGCAGCATTGATATTGCGGGCTGTTTCTGCCGCGTTAGTTCCGCGTCGGAACTCGTATTAAAAAATCACTTGAATTTTCGCAGTATCCATCTTTCCTGTCTAAATTGAATAACAAAAACAATTGAAAGTCGATATTCATATGTTTCAAATTAAAAAAAAAAAATCACAGAAACCTTTTGAAAAAAGTTTCATTCGAAAACCTCAAACCATGAAGATTTTATGAAAATTCAAAGAACCTATTGCAATAAAACGGCAATTTCATACTTTAACCCCTAATGCTGCATGTTTCACAAATAAATAAAATAAAATAAAAGATCTCGGCTCCGACTAACTATTTACAGCCTTTGGAGTCGAAACGCTTGGCCCGTGGGGTCCCAGTGCCCTTCATCTGTACAAAATTTTATCGAAAAAATTAATTGACTCTCTGGGAAACCCAAGGGCCGGCAGCTATCTTGCCCAACGCATTAGTATAGCAATACAAAGAGGGATCTCTGCCAGCTTCTTGGGCACCTTGCCGCGGGAACTCAATTTTATTCATATAATATAAAAATCCTAGTTTTACTTTCTAGTAGTTAAGCTTTTATTGTCCTTATTACCTTAACTGTATATTATCTTAATTAAATAAAGATATTTATAAAAAGTATTTGTATTGCAAATACGAGCGATTCGTTTTGTATACCGTTTAGGTTCTCGGATTTCTATCAGAGAAATGTTTAAAGATTCCGGTATCATGACACAGTACATTTACACAAATATTTTGTATACCCGTAAAAGTATACATAATTTCATTAAGGAAGAAGATTTCCATAATATTAATCTCGGAACTAGTCGTAACTCACTTTTTTTCGCTCACTCACTCACGTTAGTTAGATTCTTATACGTTTTTACAAAAGTATTCCGGAGCATATATTAAGATTATCATTTACAATCAAGTACACAGACGTTTTACAATAAGCTTTTGTAAAAAGTTTTATATATTTTACAATGGCTTTTAGCTTCGTAAATAATTAGTTTTGTATATCAGCCGGAATTTTATTATAAAGCATATTTAAATGTAGTCTCTTAAAAGAACTGTGGCCTTGTAAAGTCGTCTGTCAAGGACAGACATTTTACTTTTGTTCAACGATATTTTTCATTTATGACAATAATAATAGATATCGAGCTCTTAGATTTTCGCGATTGTTACACATAGGAAATGAAACTATTTTTCCGGCTTTAAATCGTCACGCCATGGTCGCGGTTCACTGACCAGTCATCCATGACTATAAGACCTGTATTAAAGGGCCCGAAACGTCGGTTTGTTTGAAAAAACAAATATACGCGATTTAAATCCGGAAAAAAGTTTCATTTCCTAATAATAATAGAACTATCAGTTTTAATCTAGAAGTGGACTTTAATGATTGCCACATATATTTTATTACATATATTGGTCAGCAGATCATGCTCCGCTGCATGCACAGTCCGTAGAATACGTGAGCTTACCGATGTTGGTACTGCTACACTAGTTTACTTTAGTTACTTCCATAGTTTAATATTCTACGGGATTCTCATGTGTGGCAAAGCGGTAAAAATATAAACCATATTTGTGTTGCAAAACCGAGCGATTTGTTCTGTGTAGCGTTTATGTTCTCGGGTTTTTCTTAGAGAAAAGCTTAAGGAGACTGGTATTATGACGTGGTATCACAGTATATTTACTCAAATATTTTACATGTCCGGAAAATATACACAATTTTATTAGGAAAGAACATATCCATAATCTCAACCGTAGAACTAGGTCCAAACTCATGGTACCACGATTTCGTTTATCTAAGGTTGTTACGGGGGTCTTCTAAATAAAAGAAGGAATACCATTGTAAACAAATTTATTTGGGCGCGGTTCGTTTTTTTTAAACCCAACGGTTATTCACTGAACTTTTGCCTTCCTACGACCAGCAGCTGGTACTCCCCTGGCTAAGTGACGTCCGGGGTTGAAGTAACCGGTACAGGACCGTATCCGTCCGCCGAATATGAAGTCCGGGGGTGAGGGTTGACGGCGTCCGCCGAATTTACGTCCGGGGCACGGTGTCGCTCTCTGGGCACAGGCCAGCCGACGCTGAGAACGGTAATAAGTACCGGAAATCTCGGACCCTGGAATACCCATTGAACCAGTTAGCAACTGTCCACGGTTTGCTCCCCTGACTGTGACAACGGCAGCGAACAAAGATGTGGGAAAAGCACCATGTTATGTATGCAGTGTTGCGTGATTGTCACAATCCGAACGGAGTTAACATTTACTAAACATTTCAAATTACAAAAAATAGACAAACATTACAAAATAAAAAAAACCCTTACGACTACAATTTCAATAAGCGTTACTAAAAAGTATAATAGGCAAAAGAAAATTACGTGTTCAATACTTACCAAACAAGTGGGTTTAAAAACACTAAAGATTAATTATTTTAAAATCCAAAAATAAAAAAATGAACTTGGCGGAGACCGCATACGAAATCGCTTGTTATGAAGAAAATGCGCGTACGTCACTCTTTAAGACAGATTTCGGAGTGAGCCGTCGTCCAAGCGGTAGCGGGACAGCGGCTTGCCTGATACCCTGCAAAGGGGGCAAGGAACCGAACCAGTTGTCGCCTATAAAAAAATGGCTCGCGCGCATTCCTCGCTCGATATCTCAACTATATGTTCCACTGCTGGACACGGGACTCTTCCGAATACATCTTTACAATAATTAAAACAAATGAAATATTATTAATTTACAACGTTACAAGGTAAACGATTCTTTTATGAGGAACTATCTACATTTTTACAATAAGACTTCGAAGCATATATTAAGATTATCATTTCCCAAGCTTAAAACCTAAATAAAAAAGTATTTTAAATGAAAAATCAAAAATTGAAGACCATACGTGTTTGATAAAATTGCATAAAAAGACGACATGACTCTAGATGTCACACAAATTTGATTCAAAATGTATTCCATGGTATTTAAGTTTATTTAAAAAAGCAATCCCTAGAGTTTCTGGCTCGTTCTTTTCAGGGAAGTCAGGACAGTGAACGAGCAGTAGTCAATAATAACTTTTTGACTGTCATTTTTTTCGAATCTAAATCGAGTAGGTATACTTGTTTTTTGAAACAAACCAACTTTTCGGGCCCTGTAAAGCTGACTGAGATGGTAAAGTCGTCAACCAGTTGTATCTAATACTTATGCAAACCACCTTATAAGAACGTTCCAATTTACGGTACTTATAGTATATTACTTTTTTTTAACAATATGAATTTTTATTGAATTACATTTTTGAATAATTAATAATGGAATTATAATAAAATAAAACCTATTAGTTGGTACTGTAGTCTTATGTCTGTGTGAGATTTTCATTAAAAGAAATACTGAATCCCAAACTTGCCACGGTACTGCCACCGATTTGGTACAGAGAAATAATCTTCCCTGTTGATTTTTTTTCAATGGACTGTCGCAGCACTCTGTGTAGATTTATAACACCAACGACTTCTTTTGCGAGAACCTGGAGTTTGTCGAAGTTAATTGAACGTGTAGGTTTATCCATGATATGCTTGCAGACAGCAGACTTTTTTTACGTAAGTGTTTGACATCAGATAAATGTTCTTTGACGCGGTTAGAAGTACTCCGCGAAAAAATAGTTTCATTTCCTATGTGTAATAATCGCAAAAACCGATATTTTAGAACGACTTTTTTGTATCAAGATGATCTTTGGACACCTAAAAACAGCGAGCATGTCCTCATGAATATTTTAATTTCGCTTCAAAAATTTGTTTGTTATTATTTCTCATTTTGAAAAATCGAAACAAACCCCTTTCTACTAAACACAAATCAAAATCAAATCAAATCAAAATAATCTTTATTTCATAGGTAAGCATTATTACACTTGAAATCGTCACAATGGTTAAACTCTACCGCTCATTCGTAAGGCAGATTCCCCTGAGAAGAATGAGCAAGAAACTCTAGGGGTTGCTCTTTGTAAATAACATTTACAATATTTTTTTATTTGAAACATCAGATTGAGACTACCTCCATGAGCTAAACGGGTTACTACCACGGATTTTTGTCATCCAAGTACGCAGAAGTTGTATAATAACCTTTAGTATAAAGTTTTTGTTTCACTATAGTTTTAAACCTCGTGAAAGGCAAATTTTGTATATCAACCGGAATCTTGTTATAGAAGCGTATACATTGCCCCTTAAATGATTGTTTGACTTTGTGAAGACGACTATCAAGAAAAGCTAGTTTATTTTTATTCCTCGTATTAATGTTATGTCTGTCACTATTTTTCATAAAGAAATTACTATTCCTTTTAACATAAATTATATTTTCATAAATGTATTGTGAGGCTAGTGTAAGAATGTTAATTTCCTTAAACTTATCTCTCAAAGATACTTTGGGGCCCAGATTGTAAATTGCCCTAACTGCACGTTTCTGCAGGACAAAGATTCTATTGATATCGGCGGCATTACCCCAAAGCAAAATGCCGTATGTCATTAGACTGTGAAAGTAGCTGAAGTAAACCAATCTAGCGGTTTCGACGTCTGAAAGTTTCCTTATTTTTTTAATCGCGTACACTGCAGAGCTGAGCCGTTTTGACAACTTACTTATATGGGGACCCCATTGCAATTTAGCATCTAACGTTATACCTAGAAATACAACTGTATCCACAAGATTCAATTTTTCGTTTCTAACTACAATGTTTGTAACCGTCTCTCTAACATTGGGTAATGTAAATTTCACACAATTTGTTTTTTTCTCATTAAGAAGTAGGTTATTAACAGCAAACCAATCAACTACTTTAGATATAGCATTGTTCACATCGTCATAGGAACATTGGTGCCTTTTAACTTTAAATAATAAGGAAGTATCATCAGCAAACAATACTATCTCATGTTTTATACCCTCCATAAGGCTAGGTAAATCATTAATATAAACTAAAAACAAAAATGGGCCTAGAATTGAACCTTGAGGGACACCCATGCTAATTACAGACCCTGACGATCTCGTACCGTTAACATCGACCCTCTGTACCCTACCACGCAAATACGATTTAAGAAGGTCGAGATCACGTCCCGCCACACCATAATGGCGAAGTTTCCTGACCAGTCTATCATGGTGCACACAATCAAAAGCCTTGGAAAGGTCACAGAATACACCAATAGCATCATGTGAGACTTCCCATGCATCAAATATATGATTAATCAACTCTACACCAGCGTCGGTTGTAGAGCGACCCCGAGTGAAACCAAATTGTTTAGGAGACATTAAATTATTACTATAAAAATGTGCACACATCTGATTTAGAATAATTTTTTCAAATATTTTACTGAGAGTTGGTAGTATTGATATAGGTCTGAAATTGGTGGGGTCAGAAATACTACCAGATTTGAAAAGTGGAATAACTTTACTTTGCTTCATGAGGTCAGGAAAGACACCATCATCAACACATTTATTAAAGACACAGGCTAAGTAAGGCGCAATACAATCAACTATAGAACTAATTACTCTGACTGAAAGACCATCAAGATCAGCAGTATTTTTTATATTTATAGACTTAAAGGCTTTAACAATATCGTTTGGAAATACATGACGGAACCTTAAATTAGTGCTACTAACTGCATTATTTTCTTTTAGTAAGGATTCAGCGGCCGTGGGAGATGAATTTAACGAATTAGTAGTCAAAATTGGAATGTTGGTAAAAAAAATTTCAAATATTTTAGCAACTTCTGCGTCTGTGTTTACAATTTTGTCATTAAATCTTAGTTGAAAATCTAAGTTACGAGGTTTGACCCTTCCAGTTTCGCTATTTATAATATTCCAAGTCGTTTTTACTACATTCGCGCTGCTGTTTATTTTATTATTAATAAACATTGCTTTGGCTGCCACACAAACACGTTTAAACATTTTCGAATATTTCCTAACAAAATCATTAAAACTGTTACTAGTGTTATAAGTTCTTTCATCGTAAAGATCATACAGCCTTTGTCTACTTTTGTGAATTCCCACAGTCGCCCATTCACTAAATTTCAATGAATTATTAATAGTTATGATTTTGGACTTAAAAACATTATCACGTTCACTTTTCACTATGTTGAAAACTGAATTATACAATTTATTGGGATCGTTAACGTACGGAATGTCAGTTAGTTTAAGCATTACGTTATTTCTATAAGCTTTAAGTCGACCATTATTTATCGGAACACATGTGATATCCTTTTTCGGCATTTTGTCAACAGTTATATTAAAAGTGGCCAATTGACCGCAGTGATCTGAAGTTAATTTATTTATAATAGATTTATTACTAGGTACGGCGTTGGTATAAATGTTGTCTAAACAAGTGGCAGTAGTAGAAGTTATTCTAGTAGGCACCAAAAAAAGATTCACAAGGTTATAACATTGGAAAAATGATATGAGCCTACTGCTAGCACTGGAATCTTCTAATAAGTTAACATTGAAGTCACCACAAACAGCAATATATTTATTTATATTATTTAATTTGGCTAAAACTTCATCTAATCTTTTTTCAAATAGTTCGTAAGATGAATGAGGGGGTCTGTACACGCTTAATATAACAAGCCGTTCAAGCTCTATGCAGGATATCTCTATAGTCCGCTCAATAGATAGGCTCACAATATCTGTACGTTCTTTAAATTTTAAATTATTTTTAATAAGAATTAAAGAGCCGCCATGAATAGCTTTTTCTCTGCTGAACGAACTAGCCACCTGGTGATTGTTGAAGCTAAACATGAACTGATGTTGTGATAGAAAGTGGTGTTCAGTAATACAAAGAATATCAATATTGTTACAGTTAATAAATAATTCTATTTCTAGCTCTTTGCCTTTCATGCCTTGAATATTTTGGTGCACCAGGTTTAATATAAAATTTATTTTATTTCTGTGTGTTTTAGGTTGGTTTCTTACTGTCAATGTGTTGCAAGAGTATCTCTCCGTTGTCTTATTAATTAATTTAAATAATTAGAAATTGAATTAATTTCAACAGAATTATTATTGTCAGTAAACTGACCTATGTCAACGGACTGCTCAATAGAAGCAGCCGGTCTGGTAGCCAATGATTTGGCTGAATTATTAATATAATATGATAGCATCTCTGCTATCTGTCTCCTAAAATAACTAGTAAGATAATACCTATCTTTAGTCAAATAAAAATATTTACTAATAAAATTATTAGTATCCATAAAATGAAATTTACTATAATGAAATGTCAAGCTGTGTAATGTCCTATTTAAGTTATGCCTCAAATTATTTTCACTTGTTGTGAGGCAATTGCTGAAGGGAAAAGCTAACAAAATAATTTCTTTTATATTAATTAAATTATTTAATTGTGAAAAATATTAAATCTTTTTTGTTACATTTTCCTCTTCTGCCAATTAAAATTATTAATGTAGTGTCTTTGTCAAACTTAGTTGACAAAATACTATCTAATATTTTACAGTATGTTGCACCTGGCATGCAAATATTTGTTAATTTTAATCCTAGGTGGTTAAGTTGCAAACCTATATTTTTACCCATTTCATCACTATACATAACTATATTATTTTGAATTTCATTTGATCTAGTTATTGACAAAGAGGTATTTTTTGATTCTAAACTAGATTCCTGCAACAACAATGAGGAGGGATTAGTGACACACACAGACAGGGAGGATTGTGGTTTTATTTCTTTGCAATTGCAAACTTGATTATTTGTTAAAGAGTCAAATCTGTCATTATTATATCTACACAAATCTAATAAATTATCCATAGCATGTGTGTGCTCCTTAATCTCCTGTTGCGCAGTTTCATATTTCTGTGTTATTAATTTTAATGAATTTGTTACACTATGTAATTCTGCCTGGAGGCGCTGTGTGTCACATTCATAGCTAAGCCTATTTTTCTCAAGATTTTGTGTACAATCACTCAATTCATTCAACAAACTCTGACGTTCTTTTCTTAATGATACATTTTTACAAAATGCTGCATTTTTCTTTATTAATTTATTTGTACTGGATATGTATTTATTAATTTTGACATACTTTTTTAATTTTTTTTTACTACAATTTAAAGCTAAAGCTGTTGAATTAAATGAGTTACTTTCACAAGTCAGATCAGTGGTGATTGGTTCTGAACAGGAGGGTGGTACAGCACAGACCATTGTGGGAGCACTGCTGATCAGCTCGTCAAATAGGGACTGCGACTGTGTTGACTGTTGTTCGTCCCTTGCTTGTTCCATTATAGTTATTTGATTGTATGCGTCTCGTAGGTCACATTCTAATGAAGAAATGCGTGCAAGGGCTTCTTCGAATGCGCTGCTGCTTTGGTCGAATCCATCTACCACAGCTGGTCTCTTTGGTACTGTACCTCCGTAATTTGTATAAGCAATTCAGCCATATCACTTTTTAATTGCCTATTCCTATCTAAAATGTCCAATATTTCCTTTTCACTATCGTTTCTTTCTGTTAGCAATTGCTCATTCAGTGCCTTTGCTGTTTTGAGTTCTAATAAAGCGTGTTGGAGTTTATCCTCCAATTGACGTTCCGCAGCAGCTTTGCGTGTAAACATTGTGTATGCTTTTGAAAAAGAAAATGAAAACAATTTGAAAGAACGTTAGCAAGAAAGACAGCTGATCGAGCGATTACTAAATAGTGAGGTTATGTTACTTACAATTTATCCGTACAAAGACTAAATATTAGACAAAATAACCACTCTTCAGTTATATTATAAGTTTAACTACCTATTTATCTTAATAATTATGGAAATACTTACGAAATAGCACAGAATTTTTAAAAACAAATTCGTAACGGCTATCTTTCCAAAGTGACTAGAAAATGCTCAAATTACCTTTAACCTCGATAATTACTGTTGCAGTTGTGTAACAATGAACTTAATTGATAAATGTGATTTGCAAACACTGATATTATTTCACATAAGACACTTTTTGAAAAGTATTAGGCCGGTTAACCTGACTGTTTTCAACGTCACTTTGTTTACTTACTCAACCTGATCAAATCACTATGTATGCACTTAAAAACTGTATAAGTATATTTTGTAATGATATTATTCAGCAATGAAATGGGGTTTTACAAGAATAACACGATAAAAACAATTAAATTTAAAATAGAATTACGGAACACTTAAGTTTACAACTTAACCGCTGTGTTGCCATGCCATGTCAACTCGTGACTCGTGACTCGCGACGCTGACAGACATCCACACAGTTTCACAATACCCCACTAAATATATAAACGCCCTGCTACAGTTAGTCCTCTCAAAGCTATTGAATAATGGAAGCTAAATGGTTTACACCGCCACGTGCGCCTTGATCCGTGGTCGCAGCCTGACTGATTGTTTTAACGTATCATAGAGCTAAAGTTCAGGCAGTGGATTGTGCAGGGAATAATTGGAAACATTATTTATGTCAATGAAACACAATTTTATTAACTAAATTTCACTAAAAATTATACAATGCTGCTTCACATTTCCATTATAGTACTATTACTTTTTTAAATATCATGCAATCTCAGTCAACTATGTATTAATTTGTTTTATTATAATTTCAGGTAATATTATTCGTATGGCGGGTAAATAGCGGTAAGCTTAGTCTGAAGTTCAACTACTAGCTGATGTCCGCGACTTCATCTGTGTAGAACAAGTACTTCGAGTAGCATACTGTACTATATTATTTTTTATAGTTTTATTGGTTCTCCATACAAACGTTCATCCTCGATTTCACCCCCTTTAAAACCCCTAAAAAGTAGCCTTTATCCTTCGTCTAGGTATCATCTTCATCCGTACCAAATATCATCAAAATTTATTCAGTGCTTTAGGCGTGAAAACGTAACAGACAGAGGCGCTTTCGCATTTATAATATTAGTTTGGATTTTGTAGACATACTGAACTATCTTAAAAACAACAAAAGCAAAACATAAAAGGTAAAGACACTGTTTGCAAAGGGGTGTCGTAAGAAGTATAAGCCTCCAATAATAAAGTATAAATTATGAGAGAAAGGGGAGTGATCCATTGGCAAGATTTATGGTTACCACCTAACTTATAGTTATATCACGTTATATGCTGTATTGGGCTCACTCAATGTTGGCTACTAGTATTCTCTAAGAAAAAAAACCAGTGAAAGTTGAGACACGTCAGCAATTGCTTGAGGCAGCTAGCAGGAGTCTTTATTTTTTGGCGGTTTATACGATTTGGGTAGTAATTCAGTTTGAGATGAGACTTGAGCCATACGCATCAGTTTCAAACGTTCTTGCGAATGTTGCCACATGCTGTGTTGACTGAACACCCACTGTGAGGTATCTTTTTGGAGCAGACACCTTTTATGTTTTTGATAATGTTATCAACTTTAGCTTGGCTTTTGATGACTTTTGTTTTGTGCGAAAGTCGAAAGGATTGGCTGAGTTTTGTCTTGGTTGTGAATAATAAAAATAAATGCTACGTGTAAGCTTAAAGTAGCGTTTTTATTCCGTGGGGGCTTTTCTTTTTACTTTTTAGAGTACGAGTTAAACTAGACATATTCATCAATACATATTTTTTAAATAATGTGTCAATTACTGTTTGATAAGAAACTCTTATTTCATAATTGTAACTTTTTCAAAAAAAACCGATCTCAAAAGTTTGCTTATCGCTTTTTTCGATGACCTAGGGATCACCTCATCAGATTCTGACTTCTTGGTGACAATGGGACTGTTACGGACTCCTTTGTACAGAATGTTCAACTCTGTTGTAAAACACATTTTTAAACTGGAGCTAGCGTTAAATGAATCCTATTACGCTGTATGTCGAGAGACTTACTTGGGTATAATATTAAATGGTAATGGTTTAACCACTGTAGTGCCCGTAGACCATGCACCTTTATTATTTCTTTCATTGTTGTCACTTGGCAGCGCGATGTATGCGACTTCATAGACATATATATAGATATAGACATAGATAGGACACAGGCACGGGCACGGGCACGGGCACGGGCACGGGCACGGGCACGGGCACAGGCACAGGCACAGGCACAGGCACAGGCACAGGCACAGGCACAGGCACAGGCACAGGCACAGGGACAGGCACAGACATAGACATACACATATGCGAAATTAACATTTACAAGTCATAAAAGATATAAATTATATTCGTATTATTTTCTTGTATTACAATTGTAGTTACATTCAAAATTATATTTAAATATCTTATATTACTATTATTTAACCAATGTATTGGTTACTTCTTCTATTAGTCACTTGACACAATTTCTTAACCGCTAATATTTCTAAAGGTGCGCCTACGCCTAATTCAAATTCCACAGTGTCGTTCGACTAAAAATACGTTATCGATCGTCTATTGTTTTACAGACGATTGCTTTTATGTTAATTCTGGGATGCGCGTGTTATAATAAATAACTTCATAAAATCGATACAATGCATACGATAACCTTTGCATGCAGTATAGTTTTTTATTTGCAAAACCACGTCTTTTCCAGTCAAAGATGTTTTTCGTAATGGCGCCCGCCAGTTGTGTAATGTAAAAAGTGTAATTTGCTTTAGTAAGTTTTCTAACAAAATAAAATAAATTAATGTAACGATTCGCTAACAATATATAATTTAGTTGTAAAGTTTATTTATAAAGTGTTTTCCTTACTAAACATTAGGTACTCTGTACTATTTATTTCATTAAATTTCATCATGTTTTCACTACTATGATATTCATATTTTTTTAAATACTCCATTATTAATTTATCAATAATAATTAGGTATTCATTGTTAAAGTATGGCATACAGTCCTTTTTAGGTACTCAGTAATATTTATTTTATTAAATATCATCATATTTTTACTACTATGGTGGTCTTTTTTTTTAATACTCCACTATAATATATCAATAATAATTAGGTATTCATTGCTATAGTACAGCGCATTACAGTCAATTATAAGATATGCATAAACGATAAAATACCCATAATAAATGGGTTAGTTAATCGACTATTTCGACACTCGGCGTCCTTAGTAAATAACAATTTTAGATTGGCCAATATTTGTATAATTAATATCGATAAATAGTTAACTCACTCAAATAAGTAATTAAGAAACAATGTGGCCTTTGTAAATAAAATAAAATTACTCGATCTTGTTTGGTCACACATGGTTTTGACCGCCAAAAAATCAATCAAATCTTTAGGCTTCTTATAGGTTTGCTCGATTCAGAGGTAGGTAATCTTTTAGTAGCAGTAGAGCTCCATATGAAAAAGTCCAAGGCCCTAGACGAATGCCTGCAGGGGAGTACTGCCACCTTACCTTTTTCTGCCGCCAAGCAGTTATGTGCTTCGTTTCGGTTTTGAAAGGTAAGGCTTCGTTCACACGGCATTGTCCTGTACGTTTTTTATATTATTCGATTATACACGGATAGACGCGGGATGTTCAAAAGTTATATTTTCATTCGTCTAAAATATGCATAACCGCTGTATTCAAACAGCAATCGCCCTGTGTCGCTTACCACCAGGCGCACGACTTGTTCATCCTCTCACTTGGTATCAATAAAAATAATTGAAAAATATGAATTTCGTGTAAAGATATTCCTTGTAATTCATATATCAAACCAATTTTCTACTATTAGTAAGTATGGCTTTTCTGGGCACGAGCTTCTATTTCTATTAAATGGATAAGGAGCAATTGGTAGTTATTATTACAGTACAACACTGAAATAATCTAATTAATTTCAGAATCACAAGTTAAATTAAAAAAAACCAACCTCAAAAGTTCGTGGATTAGATGTAATTTCAATAAAACTTACCAAATAGATATACTTGCTAAGTTTTATTGAAATCGGTTACGGGAAAGTGCGCGAAACCGGATTCATCCCCTAGTTTTCCACCCTTAGAGGTGGAATATTTCCTTCAAATTTAAATGGAACCACTACTGAGGGGTATCTCATCTTTCCGAAAAAAAAGAATCATCAAAATCAGTTCACAAATGCCAATGAGTTATCGCTTAATATACATGCAAAAAAAAGCACACCGTCTAATTGTGAACCTCTTCCTTTTTTGAATTTGGTTAATTACAGACCTGTATATCAATAAAGTATATTATTATTTCTGTCAGCCTGTCAATATTCCAGTCAGTCGTGACCATGGGTTCTATCATGAACCAGTAACTCAATAGGACTGCTAATAGCGATAGAAGACAGCGAAGTCGTGTATTTAGTACCTGTTGGTACACCAGCGAGTACCTAATGGCTATTTTTGTAACTAATTTGTTTTACATTGACAAGCTGCAATTTATCAAAGCTAGTCTAATTTATAATGATAACAAACAAATCAACTAGATGGCGCTCAATATACAGATTTTTCTGTATAGTGCCCGCTATTCTTTTATTTTGTTTAGGATTAGCGCCATCTACACATGTTAGGAAGCGTTAAGTTATAAATTAGTTTGTAACACACAATGCCATCTATTGACACACATATTTGTCGAAGTTCAGAAAATAATTTTAGTGTATTATCATAACAAATAATTTTAGGTAATTATCAATATTTAAATAGTACACTCAAGGGCACATCAAGCTTGACACTTTGTACTTTGGACCGTTCTAATCGTCGCATAGAGTTGGATTTAAGTCTTAAGTGTCAAGCTTGACGTGCTGTTGACCCTGTACCGACCTATTACAAGGAAAAAAACGGATTTTTTTTATATTACATATTAAAGAGAAATTTATTGATATCCACAGCCATTTACATAATACAAACTACTTCTAGACTATTGATCAGCTCTACCTATATATGAGACGGGATTTTGACCTTTTTCAGAGTTACTATCTATAGTATGGTGATTGACAGTCCTTTTGAGATATTGGTCCATGGTCCTATAAAGGGCCTAAGATATTGGTTTGTTTGAAAAAAACAAATGTACGCAATTAAGTTCCGAAAAATAGTTTCATTTCATATGTGTAACAATCACGAAAACCTAAGAAGTCGATAAATGCCAATATTTGACAATTTATCTACATACATATTATTATATGCGATGATCCACGCTGTGCAACATGAGTAAACCGCGAGATTGTGCGAATCTATGCATCCGTACATGACGCCCGGCGGACGTGCGTACATACATACAAGCCGCGCCGCTACGTTTTTATGAAGTTACCATACTTGTGTCCGAGTCGTAAAGATACGAAAATGCCCTAATTGGGATTTCTTACAATTAGTCTGCGTCGAGCAAAGGGATGAACGTGACATTTGTGAAGTGCGCCATTTTATACAATTTCAAGAAAAATGATGTTGTATGTATTTAGTAAATGCACTAATTACCATGTTAAAGTAAATAAAACACTAGCAATCACATACATACATAAGTGTAAGTTAGCAAAAATATTTACATTATTGTTATATTTTAATTATTTTTCTGTTTATTCTAATAAATAATAGTTGCTAATTGAAGATAGAGATAGTAAATTTTTCTGTAGCGAGTGTTATAAGGATGCATGTACCCTGATCATAGATTATAAGTGCATATACACGTTGTTGTTGCAGTAAAGTCATCAATTATCTGTTCGACGTTTTCCTTTTTTCTATCTATGTTATTTGCTTTATATAGAAAATTTATTAATATTAATTGTAATCATTTTTGTAATTTATAAGCGTTAAAACAGCAAGCAAATCTATTGATTACCTTAGAAATAGTATTGTTCTAAGGTAGAAGATTAATTAAAAAAATTATATTAAGTCTGTTTTCCCTTTTTGATTGTGTTTTACTTATTACCTATTTTTCACATGTTCGTTCCGTTCCGAAAAATCATAATCCATGCCCCGGCAATGCAGTTGCCACTCGAATGGTTCCAAACTTCAATTACTATGAACGTAACATATCTTGGATACATAAGCATTCAATGGCATTTTTTAGATTTATTGTTGTAATATATGAATCCGCTCACGCTGCTAGCGCGTGATTGCCACGCCATGCCATTGTGATTGACGAGAAGATCAACGTTTAAAATCCAATCTGAAATACTAAAGCTAGGCAAACTTACCTTACCAAGTAAATTTGTTTCTTTTTTGGTAAAATTGGTTCTGTTTGCTTGCTTCGAGGGATCATCAGATAGGGACAATCTTAAACGTGTACTATATGTATACGTATCGGTAGGGTTAGGTAGCTTTCGAGTATATTTAGGGCGCATTTATCCGCCACGAATTTCATCGCGCTCACCCCGCGTCTGTTGCCGAGCGGAGTCCGCGTTGCCGCAGCGCAGCGATCGCGTGCGTTTGTCATGGCAAAAGAAGCTCTATGCGTCTAGCTTTTACGTTTTAACTTAAATGAGCATCCCGGACACACGGGGAGTCTGGCTTGAATTTGTACTACGCGGCGCCCCTTGCGGCGGTTGTATTATTCAGAGGAATTTATGTTGCTGCCTAGTAAATAGAATTCAGATTCGCCATTAATGTACATGAACGCGTGGTAACCGGGCGGTCGCCGCGCGGCGGCCACGCGAAAACTTTCTCCTCGTGTAACTAGGCGCTTAGGGTGTTACCAAACATATTTAAGTTCAATCGCATTAAGCCAGTCAAAAAGGTTCATGTACAACATGCAATTAGCCGATTTCATAAGTGTGACTCCTTTAAGCAATGCCAAATCGGGAAAATAGACCATCAGGCCGAACGAAATGACATTATAATTTGAAAAACAATAGACATTCATAACCATGAAATTTAACTATAAAACTTAATAGCAGTTTTGTGAAAGAGATCGTCCAGAAAAGTATTTCTGCCGCCAAGCAGTAACGCTTATTACATGAGCATTACTGCGTTCCGGTTTTGAAGACTAAGGGTGCTGGTGAAATTACAGGCACACGGAACTTATCAATTTTATGTGTCAAGGTGATGAACGCCGGGGCAGTGCCCCTCAGATCTTTGCGATTTACCTAAAGCTCTGAGTGGCGTTGCAACTGTTACAGACACGCGTATCGCTTAGCACCAGGCGCACGACTTCTTCGTCCCGTCACTTGGTATTATGAATAAAAAAAATGTAATGATATCGTAAAAATATATATTTAATTATAATTGTCTAAGTTGTGCTTTTATGATATATAAAATAATACTTTAGTAGATTTAAATCTCCATGTTTACTTTACCACTTCAATGTACTGAATTATTTCTATAAAAGTTGCTGGGGTAGAAACGCGCGATTCTGCGTATTATTCAAAACATTGAAGAGGCACGTTTCCAAGTTTCAAGGATTGCTCGTTTTCTACCTGTGAAATTTATTTTATCGGCAGGGACACCCATTCTGGATCCCTTGACACTTCGTCTCTCTCACATGTTATTGCGTTCTTGTCGTCTATTTTATTCGGATTGATATTCGCCTTACAGTCTGAAAGAAGAGACCGATGTTTTAAATAACATTTAATACTTTTTAATTTTATATTATGGAAAATGACATACATGTTTGTTACTATATTAAACTGTATTTAGTAGCAGTAGAGCTCCTTGTGAAAGAGTTCGTCTAAGGAAGTACTGCCACCACAGGAATAAAAGTAGATGAACGGCGATGTGGGCAATGAACACGTGTCATAATCTTTTAATGTATGTAGCAATGACGAGACGTCCATATAACTTAATTCCCATCGGCTTGCCTAAAATGTTCCACATATATAGGGTTTTTCAACAAGAACTTTGTTTTCATTCAAATTTCTATTGTATTAAAAAAAGTAAGGTTTGGCAATTATGAATGAAAAATGATTTGTGATAAATGTCCACCACGACCACAGTTATGTCGATGTCGATTCTTTCGTCAAAGTTTTTAATCACTGTTTGACAAAATGGTGGGTCTATTCTGTTAGCCACTTCACGAATTTTGAATTTTAAGGCTGCAATCGATTCGATTGGCTCCGTATAGACTCTGTCTTTAACATAATCCCATAAACAAGAATCCAGAGGTGTTAAATCACATGATCGACGTGGCCACTTAACGGCTGAATTTCGTGAAATTATGCGATCGGGAAATTTGGTTTGCAATAAATGCATTGATTCAGTGGCTGTGTGACTTGACCATACTTACCCATATTAAACTTAAGTTTACTACCTTACTATCAGACACAGATCTAAAAAGTGTCAGAAAGTATAACAAAGACTTAAATGTTTATTTTTGGTAAATTTAAGTAAAGTAAGTTTAAGTTTTGAAAAAGCTATTGTTCATGGTGTTAGTAATATAGTCTGTGATAACCTTGTATAATTTGTGCAAAATTTTATAAATTATACAAAAAAAATACGAATGTACTTTTTGATCATAAAACTATGTGTACTTATTTATGAGCTCATACAACGCATGCAAACTTTAATCGCATAATTTTTCTGAAAATTTGCTCGTTATAATACAACAGAATTAGATTTGTTGACACTTCAGAGCTGAGGCAGCACGCGTGTTAACATAAGCTAACGGACCCGAGCGATGCCTTCCATGCAGGCAGCACTGATAAACCCATCCAAATGCTTCCAATATTCCTTAGACTAACGTCGACCCCACACGCCTATTAATAGAACTGAAATTTCCATCAAAGTTTAGCGTAAACTATGCCTGAATAATCATTCAAGTAATTTGCATGCCTCAGAGTCGGTACCGAAATTACAGAGTATAGTCCCGATGAAGTCAGAAGGAATTAGTCTGTAATGTCGATGTGTTTTAGCCTGCTATTCATTCTATTTATAGTTCTATATAATATATTTATTTATTTATTTAAATATACATATAAAGAAGTAGGGTCAGAAGCAATTCAGTAGTAGATGTGCGCTTAGCAAAAACTGTTAGTCACAAGCTATGGTGTTACCTACTTTTATTTAGTGTAGACGTACTAAGAACGGATTTTTCTACTAAAACTAAAAAAGGTGAATAAGGTTAAAAATATTTGTATGAAAAATCGTGTTCGTTGAACTTACAAAGATGAAACTTAGTATAAATATTTTATAATACAAATAATAAGAGATGGACATAATTTTTTTCAAAACTTCCATTAAATAGCGGTGAAATAGTGTATTAAAGTATAAATGGGAACAACTTAATGGGTAGTGTGCTTTGCTCAGATTTGTTTTCGATACTTTTTTCAAAACAATCTCTAAATAGGGATAAGTTAGGATATCGAAGTATTAAAATGTGGTATTAAAGTTAGTATTCGAAATTTTTTACGCGTGATGTGATTTATTTGAAATTTGGTGTGGATGTTATAACGACAAAATAAAGAAATACACGATTCAGTACTTTTCAAAACAACCCCTAAATAGGGGTAAGTTAGGTTATCGAAGTATTTTTTTAAACTATTTTCTTTAGTATATCATATTCCTTACATTTGCAAAATTTGTTAAACTCATTGGTTTTTAGTCGTTTGATAACCCATGTTTACACCCTGACTTATTTTATAAGTAATCTTTTGTATGATATCTTTGATATTCTATATTTGTTATTTTGTTAGTTTGCTTAATTTAACTGGTCAAATTCGGCAACAACTACTTAGTTATATGATTTTACAAAACATTTTTTATTGTTATAAGCCACGCGCTAACGCAATCATTGTATTAAATAAATAAAGAAGTTTTTATCTAATCATCTTTGTTAGTATTATTGTTTACTAGGAACGAACGCAACCTTCACATAATTATCAACGGGCTTGCGTGAAGGGTTTCCATTGTCCATCAAGGTTAAACGTGTTTGTGAATATAAACCTTGCCTACTATCTGTACTCCTAGTCACTAGTGCGACACCGCGGACAATGGACTTCAACAACAAAGTAGTAATAATCACTGGCGCCAGTTCGGGTATTGGTGCAGCTGTGGCCCAAATGGCTGCCAAACAATCCGCTCAACTAGTTCTCGTCGGCCGAAATATGGTTAACTTAAATAACGTCGCAACAAAGTGCGAAGTAGCCAAAGGGATAAAACCGATTATCGTTCAAGCTGAACTCACCAACGATGAGGACGTGAAGAATATTGTTTCGAAAACTGTAAAGGCTTTCGATCGCATTGACGTTCTCGTGAACAACGCTGCAGTGGGAGTTAGAGGGAGCATAAAGGATGGTATCGAACCTTATGACCGTGTTATGGCGTGTAACATGCGGTCGGTGTATCTCCTTACAAGTCTCGTCACACCTTATCTCATTAAATCTAAAGGCAACATAGTAAACGTGTCGAGTGTAGCCGCTTTCAAACCAATCAACGACGTGGACTACCTGCCATACTGCATTTCAAAAGCAGCTCTCGATCAGTTCACGAAATGCGTCGCTTTGGAGCTAGGATCTGAAGGAGTGCGAGTCAATTCTGTAAATCCTGGAGGAACGAGAACACCTTTTGCTGAAAATGCTGGTTTCAGTAAGAAACAAGTGGATAAATTATATGAGAGCCGCAATAAAAACTACCCGCTTCGGAAAATAGCGGAAAGCGAAGACGTCGCTGACCTCATTCTTTATCTGGCGAGCGATCGCGCGCGCAGTATCACGGGATCTCTCTACGTTATCGATAACGGTGAAATGTTACTGTAACATGTTGCATTGTTTTTTACTAAATTGTGTTGTCTGATTTATGGTTAAATATTGCATATTTTTTAATTATTATATTAATTTTATTCCCTATCGCTCTTAAACCACGAGCGTAAAAAGTAACGTATATTGACCTAAGTTTTGCACGATGTCGCCATTACATGTACTTAACACGAGCAAAGAACTTTTATGAAACTAGTACAAATAAACAAAGCTTAAGAAGGGAAGTTCCGTTACAAGAAAGTATTACACCGTACATATAAGAAACTAAAGGAAACATAAATAGGTCACATCAAGTAAGAACCTAAGCTGTTCTGATGTAGACCATGTTCTGTAACCGTTAGTTCCAATTTTGCGTGCGGAGTTAGTGTCTGACAAAACACAACGTATGGTACAGGCAAATGAGAAGTTAGTTACTAGAGCTGAAATTAAAATAAGGGTATATAGTTTGTTATGTGTTCTCGTGTTTGATATTCGTGTACATTGGTTACAATTGATACTGTTCTATGTATTTTGAATTGCCACCTGTAGTTTAAAATTGCATGTGGTATATAAGTGCCGAGAAATATATATATTGTATTGTTATTTTACGAGTACGTGTATATTTGTGTGTTATCATTTATGTGTGTATGTGACATATATTTGTATTTTTGGGTCATTTCGAAATGTCTTAAATCGTGGGTTTGCAGCTCACGTATTAATCGAAAAGCAACGTGTATTTTATGAGTAAAAAATATAAATAATATTTAAGCTCTTTATGAAAGGGACGCAAAAGCGCGAAACGTGCGAATCTGCACCCGAGGGGGATTTGTGCTCAGATTTTTCTTTTTTTATATTTGCGCCTGTAAAGTGCTGATGCTGACATGGCCATTGGCAAAATATAGTGAATGTTTGGTTTTTGTTAAAATAATCTGAAATGAGAAGTGATATGTTTTTATTTTCTTTCATTTTTAGAAACATTCTTTACAACTGTATACCGATGGCTCTCTAGAATGGTGACCTATCTCAATATCAATTGCCAATTTCAATCAAATTCAACATTATAATAAACAAAATAAATAAATAACGCACACATTCAACATAGCCCCGCACTAGGGAAACCCTGTGTCGCAGGTGCCACGGACACACATATAAACAACCACAAATTATACCCAAACTCACGAGAGAAATAAAGGTAGGGCATACAAATATTTCTCTGACTAATATTGACCGTTAGGAGACCACGAACTGGAAGTCGTTCATTGCGACGGTCCCCTACTAGAAGGACAGATGACCTGGTAAGGGTGGTGGATGACATATATAATATGTAGATAATATGATGGATGCACGTCGCGTCCGACCGGCTAGTCTGGCAATTTTTGGAGGAGGCCTATGTTTAGCAGTGGACGTCTTCCGGCTGATATGATGATGATGATGATTTATTTCTCTCGTGAGTTTGGATGTAATTTGTTATTCTGTACGTGTGTCCATGGCACCCGCGATACAGGGATTTCCCTAGAGCAGGGCAATGAGAGTATAAAAAAAAACAAAAAAAAATCATCAGGAATACGATTTAGAAACATCTGAATCACATCTAACGTGCAAAGCCGACAAATCATACACCAGTCTATGTTGTCACTTGTTTATTTTGGACAATGAAAATCTCGGTATTTTTTTAGAATATAATTTAGCACATTCTGAATGCAGCTATGTTATAAATAGAAATGAGCTATATCGGTTTGTGCCATTATATTTGAAAGGCATTATATATGTAGTTTAAAAATCGACTTCGGTATAATTTTTTACACATTCGCGATTCCAAATGCTACACGCATTAACTAAAAAAGTTTTGTCATTCGTATGTAGCCTACCATGTTAGTGTAGGATACAGATAACTAGTGTATCACTAAGAAAGAACTGAATTCTATATAAATATTGACAAAGTTTAAAGATCAGGAAACCTTTACAAGTTTATAGTGTGCGTAAAAGTCTTTAGCTGTCTAATGTGAAATTTCATGGAACATTTTATTCACTCTGTTAGGCTAACGGGCGTCCCAAGCAGCACACCCATATCTAAATATATACTATAAGACATCTAATAGAATTTAATTCGATTGAATATTTTAAGAGTTCAAATTCCCTCAAGATATCTCAAAGAAGGTTTCTAGATAATTTAAAGTAAAAGTGGGCACAACTTTATTAGTAGATCACAAGAGTGCTTTGAGAAACTATCTGTAGGTAGTGTTAAGAGTCATTCTTATCTTTTTTCTGAAGTAACCCTTCTAGAATGCTACAAGACCATTTGTAGAATGTAGACAGTTTTTATTTAGTCTTGTAGATAGTTTTTAGATAATTTATAGTCTATGATAGTTTTCTTAATAATGCTATTTTAAAACCAAAATACTAAAGCGTTACAAACATAGGACGCAATTCTCTTAATACTAATAGACTTCATGTTTAATGGCTTACAAAATATAAACTATATAAATTGCAACATGGCGAAATTAGATATTAATATTTCTGACTTTTTCGCGCAATGTTTAATCGGTTGGAAAGCGCAAATTAACGTGCGACTTTAAATACATTGTGAAAAGTGATGTAAAACCTGTCATAAAAGTAATGCGCTCGCTAAATTTTAAATATTTAAGTATAAAATATAAACTTAATAAAAATACAGTTATCGATTTTCGGTTTTAAATATTTATAGAAAGCTTAAATATACAAAATAACTCACAAAACAAACCATTTCCAAGAAGTTCTAGGCTTTTTCAACTTAGATTTACTTTTTAAAAAGAAAAGAAATTTTTCTCGGCTATTTCATAATCATTCTTTGAAAATAAAAATGGCGATAAGAATTTAAAGCTTTTTTCAAAACCCAGTTGGGACCATTTTGTCTATAGCTTGATCTATAGAAAAACTTTAGAATACGAAAAGATTATTTTTACTTGCTTTAGTGTAGTTGAACTTGTCGAAGAATATTCCTCCTATGAGATTTTTATGATTGTCTACAAAACGCGATGTTTCTAAGCGATTGTTTCTTTTGACAGTATTACAAAACCCTTATAAGCTTTTACCAAATAATGAGAGCTTTATGCATTAAAACACTTTTCAAAACACTTGGTCAAAAAAACAATTGGAAAAAATCCAATTTGTCGCAAAAAAAAAACATTATTCTGCATAATTGTATGGAATGTGTTATAATATGACTAGAAAGGTGGATACATTTACTATCATTTAAATATAAGGAATATTTAATGACATACCTAACTTATGATGGTAGAAATAAAATTTTCATTACAACATTGAGGTTATTTTTTCACGCCAACCACATTTCACACAATGATTTCACTGTATTCCATTGATAAACGGCACAATACACACACACTACATTGAAGTACAGTAGTTTACGCGCTCATTTCAATTGTTTTTATCATTTCACAACACGGAATTACTTCACAATGTTTATTTATTTGTCAACAAACAAACGCCGGCCATGACCGGCCCGAGCGCGAATTAAGTATCCAGCGTTGCCAATTTGTAGGGAATTCCCCTTCTAGTGAAAAGTATTTGAACACAGGTATAATGGAGTAGCCTTTATTATTTATAAAGAAATTTTATATGTAAATGTTGAATTTTATACAATGCCATTAATTACGAGTTAGGGTGTCTGATGTTTTGTTTCTTGAGTTTCGAGAATTCTCGTACCCGATTTCTCGAGTTATTCGAGAATTTTTTTAAAAACCGTAAAAAATCAGCTCAATCGACTACAAAACTAAATGTGAACTTTTCGAAAGTTGTTTTGGCCTGGGTGTTCTGAGTTGTGCCCCGAAATAAATTCCATCGTTCTTGGTCCCAGGTTCGATTCCCGGTAGAACCAATTTGGGAAATGAACTTTTGTAAATTGGTTCTGCTCTGGGATTCTGTTGTTCTGATACTCATGGGGAGTATGTACAGAGAGTTCCCTAGTTTCAGACCAGGTGATTGTCTTACAATAGAATACCAACACCAGAACCATTTAGAAAAGTTAATTTGTTAAATTGATCCTACCGGTATAGACCCCGGGAACTTCTCATCCAGTGCCCACAGTGCAAACCGTTAGGCTATCAAGGTTGTACTATTTGGATTATTATGCATTGTTTGCATGTGAAGGCTACAAATTGCTTAAACTTTTATAAAAATATCCTATTTAATTTGCAGTGTCAGTCTGCTTCAATTACCTTCTTTGTTTCTTAAGTTGGTATATTTCGTCATTCATCCAACTTTTGATTTTTAATGCATTTTGTCGGTGTAAGATGTTCTCTGTTAATACTTGTCACTTTCTCCTTAAGTTCAAGCTATGTTTACTGGATAAATTCCTGTATTCAATGTACCGATGTTTAGATTTTTTTTAATTCAAATTTAACGTAAAGCCAAACTTTCATAATCCTGAAAACCGATTCATAATAAAACCGTTATGCTTTAGGGAGTTTTGGATGCTTATTACAAAGAAAAGACTAAGTTAGCTTAGGTTTGTTTTGTAATATTTTAAAAAAAAAAACCTAAAAAAATAGTTTCGGGATTATGGAAATTCATGCAAACGTTATTTCGGGCAAATGTGTTTTCGGCCTTCTGATTCGTAACCCCAAGCCGTAGAAAGAGTACAACAATATTTGAAAGTATTACTAACATGTATTAAAAATATTTTAATAATAACATTAGCGTCAAAGCGACTCTATGAAATTTTTGTTCTAAATATTTCAAACGCTTGTGTTTGAAACAATTGAAATTGACGTGTTGGGTCTCGTTCAGTCTTTTACGCAAGCTATGAGTCGGAAAGAGACAGTTAGTTATTTGATTATTTTGATTGCTTTTGTAATTTATATTTACGATTAATTTAAATATAAATTAAATACTATATAATATACTAGTGCATAAAATAACACTTTTAAATGATAACTATGATAACACAATGTAGTACTTACTGAAAATATTTTTACTGCCTCCGTGGCCGTTCGGCCTCGGGTTACCATGCCGGACTGCCATGCAGAGGTCCCAAGTTCAATTCCCGGGTCGGGAGAAATATTTGTATGGCCTACATTTATTTCTTTCGTGAGTTTGGATGTAATTTGTGGTTGTCTACGTGTGTGTCCATGGCACCCGCGACCAGTGTTAGGCGTTAATCAATTAAATTTCAATCAATAATTCAATCAGATTAACCCGGTTGGGAACCCCGGTTGGGGTCCCCGGTTGGGGGCCCGGTTGGGGGCCCGGTTGGGGGGCCGGTTGTGGGGCCGGTTGTGGGGCCCGATTGGGGGCCCCGGTTGGGGGCCCCGGTTGGGGGCCCGGTTGGGGGGCCCGGTTGGGGGCCCCAGTTGGGGCCCCGGTTGGAGGCCCTGTTGGGGCCCCCGGTTAGGGCCCCGGTTGGGGCTCCGGTTAGGGACCCGGTTGGGGACCCCGTTTGGGGACCTGGTGGGGGGGCCCGGTTGAGGGCCCCGGTTGGGGGGCCCGGTTGGGTGACCCGTTTGTGGGGCCGCGTTGGGGGCCCGTTTGTGGGGCACGATTGGGGGCCCCCGGTTGGGGGCCCCGGATGGGGGGCCCGGTTCGGATCCATCAGGCCCCTTAACTGGCCCCTAACCGCGCCCCCTAACCGGGCCACCCAACCGGGCCCCCCAACCGGGCCCCCAACCGGGGCCCCCAACCGGGCCCCCAACCGGGGCCCCCAAGCGGGTCCCCAACCGGGGCCCCCACCGGCCCCCCCAACCGGGCCCCCAACCGGGCCCCCAACCGGGCCCGCCAACCCTGCCCCCAGCAGGCCCCCAACAGGCCCCCACAACCAACGCCCCAACTCACCCCATAAAACCCAAAAAATTTATCATAATTGTCAGTTTTAATTGTTAATTGTTAATCAAAAACATTGAAAAGATTGAAAATTAATTAATTGTTAACTGCGGTTCTCGCAACTAACAATTGATCAATCGTTAATTGCTGTTTCGCAATTGACAATTAATCAATTGTCAATCTTTAATTGCCAGAACAATTAAATTTTGCCCAACACTGCCCGCGACACAAGGTTTCCCTAGTGCGGGGCTATGTTGATTGTGTACGTTATTATTATTATAGTGATTTTTCGGGATTTTGAACAATTGGCATTGGCAACGCTGATTGTATCGAATGATGTAACTTACTATCCAAGGTTTACCACCTCCACCAGATCTTTTAGTATTCTTTACTTCATCCATTTTGCATAAACTCTTACAATGTCCAATAGAGTAAAAACCCTAATTGTAGTATGTTTTTAAATAAAATCTACTGAAGACGCGCTATAACGTGTTTGTCAATAAGTACAAACACTACAGAATGTCTATAAATTAAATATATCTAGAATAAACTTAAGAACACTAGTTTTTAGAGTATTAATAGGCTTTACTGGATGTGTATAGAACAATTTTACTAAAAATAATCAGTTGTTCTACAGATGAACTTAAAATAAGGACTATAAGAGTAAATCTTAAGAGAGATTACACTTAATTAAGTTGTTTGGTATTGAGAAGGTTTTAAAATTTGGACTTGAGTGAAATAAGTCTATAAGAACAACTTCTTTTTTCTAAAACCATTTATAGAGAACTATTATCTAAATCTATACCATATTAAGACTGTTTATAGATATAACAGTTTTAAGACGTTTAAAGTGTGCTCCTTGGGGTATGATGTAAATGTAATAAAGTAAATGGGTCCTCTCCCGGCGCATGCATATGCCTCTTCAACACGCGCTAAAATATTTTTATGTTTAATTTTATTAACACCATGTATGTTGTACCGTTAGCATAATATTACGTGCTCTCGCCTTTTGTGATACTTATTTTGGTAAGTAACTTTTTCTGGAAGTCTCTACTTAAATAATTGGTAGGAAAGTATGTTAATTTTCATGTTTGGATATCAATAGCTTTCTACAATAGTGGACTATCTCAAAATCACCTGAATCATCGGAAGATGGTTTAAAACCAACTGCAGAATATCTAAAATCTAAACCTGATGAATTGTGTACAGGCGCATGTTCTGACGTGTTTATTTTAAAGAATATAAAGCTCGGTGTCTTTTTCACAAAAAAATTTTGCTCTTTCTGATTGCAACAGATGTAATCAGAAAGAGCAAAATTTTGTCTATTACACAGGTAATAGACAAAAAGTAGACTATTTTGGTTTAAGCCACTATGTTGAAAAACAGCAGATATACATTACATAACTGTGTTATTTTACTAAAACTATAAAAGTTTGTTTTTTGAGTTGGTCGAAGTTATTTTTTTTTAATATCTAGTGACGGGACGAACAAGTAGTGCGCCTGATGGTAAGCTACACGCCTGTCCACAACAGTCGCAGTGCCACTTAGAGTTTTAAATCACAAAGATCTGTGGGACACTGCCACTGCGCTCCCCAAGGACCACACTTTAAACGCCTTAAAAGTGTTATATCTATAAACAGTCTTAATATGGTATAGATTTAGATAAAAGTTCTCTATAAATGGTTTTAGAAAAAAGAAGTTGTAGACTTATTTCACTCAAGTCCAAATTTTAAAACCTTCTCAATACCAAACGACTTAATTAAGTGTAATCTCTGTAAAGATTTACTCTTATAGTCATTATTTTAAGTTCATCTGTAGAACAACTGATTATTTTTAGTAAAATTGTTCTGTACACATCCAGTAAAGCCTATTAATACTCTAAAAACTAGTGTTCTTAAGTTTATTCTAGATATATTTAATTTATAGACATCCTGTAGTGTTTGTACTTATTGACAAACACGTTATAGCGCGTCTTCAGTAGATTTTATTTAAAAAAATACTACAATTAGGGTTTTTACTCTATTGGACGTTGTAAGAGTTCATGCAAAATGGATAAAGTAAAGAATATTAAAAGATCTGGTGGAGGTGGTAAACCTTGGATATTAAGTCACATCATTCGATACAATCAGCGTTGCCAATGCCAATTGTTCTAAATCCCCAAAAATCACTATAATAATAATAACGTACACACTCAACATAGCCCCGCACTAGGGAAACCCTGGGTCGCGGGTGCCATGGACACACGCGTAGACAACCAAAAATTACATCCAAACTCACGAGAGAAATAAATGTAGGCCATACAAATATTTCTCCCGATCCGGGAATAGAACCTGGGACCTCCGCATGGCAGCCCGGCATGGTAACCGTTCGGCCACGGAGGCAGTTATATTAAGTATACTATTATTTAACATTAATCTGTAATCAGTCTGAACAAAAAAATATTTTTCTTTGCCTTACAAAATTAAGTAAATTGATTATTTGTTGTGCATTTGGTGATACTATGTTAACGTTAGAAATAATCAATGAGTTTCGACCTATATTTAATATTTAAAGTTGACGAGTGGTAAGTTGTGGTGTGGAAGTACTAACTGTTCGACTTTGTTTATTAATAGCTGATTTCGTTTTGCTTCATACCGGAGACCGTCCTAAGCGGGAGAAAGAATCGCGAACTCAACATGCACCCACTGGTAATTTAATAATTCAGAACCAAGTGCTCTAATAATAAATCTATTTAAGCTGCTTGTTAATAATACGAGGGATGTGCGATGTTGAATAACACGTCGATATAGTCCATCACAGTGTTTCTAACAGTAATTATCAAACTAGCGATGCATCAGCAATTGATAGATTAAACAAAATGATAAAATGTTAGAATCCCCACATTTTCCTCACATAGTGCCAATCCCCACAAAATCCCCAATCTAGTTGAAACTCCCTGCAATTTGGGGAATTCCCTACAAATTGGCAACGCTGGATACAATAGTCGTAATTCGCGGTCGGGCCGGTCATGGCCGGCATTTGTTTGTTGACAAATAAATAAACATTGTGAAGTAATTCCGTGTTGTGAAATAATAAAAACAATTGAAAAGAGCGTAAACTACTGTACTTCAATGTTGTGTATGTGTATTGTGCCGTTTATCAATAGAATACAGTGAAATCATTGTGTGAAATGTGGTTGGCGTGAAAAAATAACCTCAATTTTGTAATGAAAATTTTATTTCTTCCATCATAAGTTAGGTATGTCATTAAAATATTCCTTATATTTAAATGATAGTAAATTTATCCACCTTTCTAGTCATATTATAACACATTTCATGTAATTATGCAGAATAACGTTTTTTTGCGACAAATTGGTTTTTTTCCAATTGTTTTTTTTTTATCTTGTCTTTTGAAAAGTTTTTTAGTGCATAAAGTGCTCATTTTGTAGTATAACCTTATAAAGGTTCTGTAATACTATCAAAAGACAAAATCGCTTAGAAACATTGATTTTTTGTAGACAACCATAAAAATCTCATAGGAGGAATATTCTTCGACAAGTTCAACTACACTAAAGCAAGTAAAAATAATCTTTTCGTATTCTAAAGATTTTCTATAGATAAAGCTATAGACAAAATGCTCCCAACTGTGTTTTGAAAAAAGCTTTAAATTCTTATCGCCATTTTCATTTTTAAAGAGTGACTATGAAGTAGCCGAGAAAAATTTCTTTTCTTTTTAAAAAGTAAATCTAAGTTGAAAAAGCCTAGAACTTCTTGGAAATGGTTTGTTTTGTGAGTTATTTTGTGTATTTAAGCTTTCTATAAATATTTAAAACCGAAAATCGATAATAGTATTTTTATTAAGTTTATATTTTATACTTAAATATTTAAAATTTAGCGAGCGCATTACTTTTATGACAGGTTTTACATCACTTTTCACAATGTATTTAAAGTCGCACGTTAATTTGCGCTTTCCAACCGATTAAACATTGCGCGAAAAAGTCAGAAATATTAATATCTAATTTCGCCATGTTGCAATTTATATAGTTTATATTTTGTAAGCCATTAAACATGAAGTCTATTAGTATTAAGAGAATTGCGTCCTATGTTTGTAACGCTTTAGTATTTTGGTTTTAAAATAGCATTATTAAGAAAACTATCATAGACTATAAATTATCTAAAAACTATCTACAAGACTAAATAAAAACTGTCTACATTCTACAAATGGTCTTGTAGCATTCTAGAAGGGTTACTTCAGAAAAAAGATAAGAATGACTCTTAACACTACCTACAGATAGTTTCTCAAAGCACTCTTGTGATCTACTAATAAAGTTGTGCCCACTTTTACTTTAAATTATCTAGAAACCTTCTTTGAGATATCTTGAGGGAATTTGAACTCTTAAAATATTCAATCGAATTAAATTCTATTAGATGTCTTATAGTATATATTTAGATATGGGTGTGCTGCTTGGGACGCCCGTTAGCCTAACAGAGTGAATAAAATGTTCCATGAAATTTCACATTAGACAGCTAAAGACTTTTACGCACACTATAAACTTGTAAAGGTTTCCTGA
>NW_020654972.1:714034-756021 GCF_003589595.1 Hyposmocoma kahamanoa
ACTTTTCATAATGTATTTAAAGTCGCACGTCAATTCGCGATTTCTAACCAATTAAACATTGCGCGAAAAAGTCAGAAATATTATATCTAATTTCGCCATGCTGCAATTTATATAGTTTATATTTTGTAAGCCATTAAACTTGAAATAGTATTAGGAGAATTGCGTCCTATGTTTGTAACGCTTTAGTATTTTGGTTTTAAAATAGCATTGCTAAGAAAACTATCATAGTCTATAAATTATGTAAAAACTATCTACAAGACTAAATAAAAACTGTCTACATTCTACAAATGGTCTTGTAGCATTCTAGAAGTGTTACTTCAGAAAAAATATAAGAATGACTCTTAACACTACCTACAGATAGTTTCTCAAAGCACTCTTGTGATCTACTAATAAAGTTGTGCCCACTTTTACTTTAAATTATCTAGAAACCTTCTTCGAGATATCTTGAGGGAATTTGAAGTCTTAAAATATTCAATCGAATTAAATTCTATTAGATATCTTATAGTATATATTTAGATATGGGTGTGCTGCTTGGATCGTCACTCTGAGACATAAGTTGACAAGTCCCATGTACCTGTAGTTTCACCAGCACCCTTACCCCTTACCCTTCTAAACTGCTTGGCGGCAGAAATAGGTAAGGTGGCTGGACTACCTTGGACAAACTCTTTCACAAATAGCGAAGTAATTTGTTTTCGGAAGTAATTATTTTCAGAATTTTTCAGAAAGGAGAAAAATGAGGGCCACATCGTTAGGTGGTCAAAACTTTTCCATTTTTCAGACGACAGAATGGGCTTTACTACACCAACTGGAGTCCTGCTCTAAACGTAAAAGGTTCTGGGTAGTGTCATAAACAAACGTGCCAATTAACTATTTCACCGAGTATGACATATCATTACTTACACTATATGAGTGTACTATTACATGAGGTATACATGTTTCTTATACTAAGCTATACTGCCTCAGTGGCTGAACGGATACGGCCACACAGAGGTCCTAGGTTCGATTCCCTCCCGGGAGAAATATTTGTATGGCCTAAATTTATTTATCTCGTGAGTTTGAGTATAATTTGTGGTTGTCTATGCTTGTATCCATGACACCAGCACCACATCGTTTCTCTAGTGCGGGCCTATGTTGAGTGTGTGTGTTATTATTATAGTTATGTTTCCATGATTTGACCGACGAAGTGTATTGACAAACAATAGGGTCACAAATCCTGTCATTGGCAAAAAAACAGGATCAACTGCAAGCAAACTGTCAAGGCGATCCACAATAATTAGTTGAAGTGTTGAGTGCGGTGGCAGAAGATTGATGAGGCGGCCACAAAGGTCTGTCGGTGATAAATTGCCCGATATTAGGTCATGATTTGGGTATTTGCCTATCGTTGCGCCACTATCGGCAGCGATAGGCCGCTGTGAATACTGAGGGAGGTTGAAGCTTTTTGAAAAATTGTGCGAGAGATGAATACTTACTATGTTTGTTTCTAAATTCAAATCAATTTATGCGCTTTATGATAAAAACAAAATCTTTCTGTATATTTTAATAAGTAATGGTTTATTTTCGGGCAAAAATCCCATTTTACATATATAATGCGACGTAATACAACAATAATGATAATGATTATAAATAAGAACAAAATGTATGTAAGACTAACATAAAATAGTAGATCAGATTATATTTAGTAGCAGAAGAGCTCCTTGTGATGGAGTTCGTTCAGGGAAGTACTGCCTAACCTAACCTTACCTATTTCTGCCGCCAAGCAGTAATACGAGCATTATTGGTTTCCGGTTTTGAAGGATACGGGTGCAGGTGAAGTTACAGGCACATGGGACTTGTTACCTTACGCCTCAGTGTGACGGGCGCGGAGGCAGTGCCCATCAGATTTAAAGCTCTCTGAGTGACACTGCAACTGTTATGAACAGGCTTGTCGCTTACAATCAAGCGTACGACTTGTTCGTCCCGTCACTCGGTATTTCAAAATAAAATTAAAAAAAGATTTTGCAGAATTTCCTTGTCTATTCTATTTTCTGTTTTTGAAAACTTTATAAAGCGAGCTATCTATAACGTACCAAATATAACTATTAATTATAACTCAACCTCGATATAATCTCTTTCATAAACTAATGTTAAAATTAATTAACAATATTGTTCACTTCAATATCTTCGGAAAATTAGTACTCACTGGATTTACGTAGATTAGAAGTTAATCAATTTCCTATCGTCAACAATGCAAACATCCCCTAAATTAATCCCTTAAAGATACAAGCAATCACGTAGGCAATCAAGGCCAATATCACGGCGGCGGCACTGCAATCGAAATGTTATGCTTAATGGTAAATAGCTACACGTCTGAATATCCACTAAATTTAATTCAAATCGTTCCAATCTGCATATGAGGAATCGAACTTTGTGAATTGCTCAAAATCTATCCGTACCCTTAGAACAAAATGCAACCTTGGCAGTTTAATTCTAGAGTTCAAATTCCGAGAATATGTAGTCAGATATTATGCAAATGAGGTGTTAGAGAAGCGAGGCGTAAGCTACCATCCTCTACCTGAGAGCAAATTATGATAAATGTTGCAATAGATTCTAAATTCAAATGAACTCCTGTCTGTTCAAAATTTACTTGAATTAGTGTTGTCAATTTGTTTCCGATTTACAAGTGTGTCTATGGGTATTATATAATCGTATTTAAAATAAACATGTTATGCTTAATAAGTAAGTAAAAATCACCTTTTATAGTATCATACCAACCTTGGAATACCATATAAATTTTAACGTAGGCGGAACTTTTTTCAACGGATGTGTGACGATGACTACCACTCATTGAGCGGCTTTGTTGCTAAAACTAATTTAATATTAGAACACTCTAGTATGGAAACGATGATAATTATCGCAGAACTGGAATAAAATAAATTTATCTAAACATCCTTTTTAACTAAAAAGGACGTTTAATGAAACCTTTTTTAAAAAAACGAGAACTTTGGAAAAGGAACTACAAAAATACCATAAATAAATAATTAAAATAAAATACTATATCAAAAAACATACATAAGTAATATATGGTATATATTACTTATGGTACTTATTACTTACACATTAAAAATTATAACACAAAACGGTATATTAGAATAAGCTAATGTACAACTGGCGGTCTAAGGCTCAACTCACATTAAGGCAGAGCCGAAGCGTCGCGTCGCGTCCTATTTTTCAACTACAACACTAATGCGAGCGTCGACGCGCGACGACAAAAAATATCGGTAATATAATAAACCTATAGCTAAATGTTATTCATTAAAGCAAAAAGTCATAATTAAAGATATAAAGACTATCAATTTGCTTTTTATTTTGTTCAGATTGTAATTAAATACAAAGTACGAGTTCCAGAAATTATATTTTAGCTAAGAGCTAACAAGTAACTTTCCAAAGTAGAAACATAAGTTAGAACGTTCGTTAGTTAGTTTTCGGTACAAAGGTACCTAGGAACGGTGAAATTTCGGCACCAGTGACCCAGTTTGTGTTTCATCAAGCCCTGAAAAGGGAGCTTGTGACGGTATGTGGTTACAAACCAACATCTCTCGTGTTTGTGACGGATTAGTCTATTCAATAATAGACACAGACATAGGCTGTGTTGTGTGGGTGTATGTTCAGTAGCAGTAGACCTCCTTGTTAAAGAGTTCGTCCAGGGAAGTACTGCCACTAGGTAAGCCTATTTCTAGTGTCAAGCCGTAAAGTGAGCATTACTGAGTTCCGGTGAAAGGTAAGGGTGCTGGTGAAATTACAGGTACATAGGACTTGTCAACTTAAGTTTCAGGGCGACAGGCGCAGTGCAGTGCCCCACAGATCTTTGTGACTTAAAGCGCTGAGTGGGTCTGCAACTGTTATGGACAGGCGTGTAGCTTACCATCAAGCTCACGACTTGTTCGCCCCATCACTTGATATTATAAAAAAAATGTTCAATCTAGGTTCTATAAATTTAGAAAATGTGTATGTGCACAACCAAAAGCATTATCATATTACGACGGGACGAACAAGTTATGTGCCTGGTGTTAAGCGATACTCCTGTCCACAACAGTTCCAGTACCGCTCAGAGCTTCGCAAAAATCTGAGGGGCTCTGCCACTGCGCCCGTCACTCTGATACATAAGTTTAAAATTCCCATGTGGCTGTAATCTCACCAGTAACTTACCCTACAAAACCGAAACGCAGTAATGCTCACATTACTGCTTAGCGGCAGAAATAGTCCTCCCCTGGATGAACTTTGTCATTATGAGCTTTAGTAATTTTGTTTATTTATTTTGTTATCAAACAAATCAGGTGATTATCAACATATTAGTTAATAACCTAAAAAGTAATTGAACTATTTAGTTCCGCCTTCCCTTTTCCAACACGGGGGAATCAGACGTAGTCATGGGTTCCAATTCTATGTTATGGTTATTCCAAGGATTTGCACGAAGATTGCAAGAAAATTCACTGCCTGCAGATATTACTCTGAACTCAATAACACGGGCATTTTCAAGTCAAGAGAGAATAGGCATTATTTAGGTTATTTTGTATGTTCCACCGCCAAATTAACCATAACTTTCCATCAGGTGAGATGGATGTCAAATGTGCACTTATATTTTATAAAAACCTAAATAATAATAATAATAATAATAATAATTTTTTTTTCTTAAATCATTACATAATGTAACATTTTATTCCACGAACCCTATATAATAAAAATTTAAAATGTAACATTCGTAACTAAGAAAAATACAATAGCAATTGACAGCCCAATAAGAAGATTCGTAGAACAATTTCAACGAGTTTCAACAACAATATTGGGCGAAAACATTAAGAGGAAAGGTTCACAGTGACTACGGGAGGAGTAGTTCCCCCTAGACAAAAGTTCATTTCGCTGCTCGTTCATTATCTTCTCTGACAGTTTCCTTAGGGCTCTTCCATCAATCCAATTAGTTGGAATCAAGAAAAATCGCCATTTTTTTTCTCAGATCTAACGTTTCATCACTTTTATGGGCTAATGTGTTTTTGTAGTTAGCAAACATGTCCTTTACCTATTGTTTCTTCATATTATTTCGACGACAATGACGAATACGGTTTTTAAAATTAATAAATAAAGATAAAACATACTTTCGGGTAGTAAAAAGTACATAAGAGATCTTGTTGTTGATTTATTATTTCTCGAAACACGTGGACATGTTAAAATATATTATTCAACACACACACAACCATCTAATTACCCCGAGTTGAACTAATTTTCCAACTTTAAAGTACTAATCTCTAGTAACCAATTGCAACTCAGACGAACTCATGATTCAGCTACTATCTGATAAAATTTGCCGCGGTTTAAATTTGAACCGCAGGGAAACTCATGAAATTTGAACATTGTATAATGAACCCAAGAACTAAATAGGTAGTCTCATACGACGACAAGTGACAGTAAACATAGCACAGCACTGTAATACAAATAGTATTGAATATCGAAATTTTTTACTATCATGATAATAAATTTATTTTTTCTGAAATTACTGTACTAGTTTGTTATAATTATTAATACAAAAATCGAACACAAAGAAATATTCCTTCAAGCAGTTACACACGAGGCTAGTAGCGCGTCTGCAACGAGTCAGTCACGATGTAATCGCTAATCGTCTACCTATGCACACACGCGAGACTTTAAGCAGCGATGCAAACGCGATGCAAACGTGATGCAAACGCGATGCAAATGCGAGGTAAACGCGATACTCGCCCGATGAAAATTTTTAATGAATTACATTATTTATAATTTATTTATTTTACCTTTAAACGTACAATCAATAAAACAAAATAATCTGTACAGATTTTCCGCACATAATGATTCAACATAAGCGACTGAATCGATGCAGCTGCGCGTTTGCATCGCTGCTAAAAGTAGTCGTGTGTAACTGCTCTTAGTTCTGATAGGACTTGAACCTGAATATGTATGCCAAACTAGAGTCACATAGCAAAGCATTAATTTATTTAATAAGGTACATCCACAAGATACGTATTACTTTTCTTAAAATCTAAATAATTATTTTAATTTTTAATTTAAATTTAACTGCCTCTGAGGCCGAACGGTTACCATGCCGGACTCCCACGCAGAGATCCCAGGTTCGATTCCCGGGCCGGGAGAAATATTTGTATGGCCTACATTTATTTCTTTCGTGAGTTTGGCCGTAATTTGTGGTTGTCTATATGTATGTCCATGGCACTCGCGACACAGGGTTTCCCTAGTGTCGGGCCAAGTTGAGTGTGTGCGTCAAAAAAAATCTAATATTATATCCCATTAAGGAGTACATCATCATCAACCCATTTATACGTCCCATTGCTGTGCACGGATCTCTCAGGCGAGGGTTTAGGCCATAGTCCGCCACGCAGGCCCAATGCGCGTTCGGGACTTCACGTGTCCCGAAGGTTGTGAACCTTCGGGACATATAACGGGAATAAAATTTGATGAAATAACGAAATAACGGAAAATAAAACGCAGTAACGGTTGGCTGTAACAGTATAGCGACGATGTTTTCTATTAGTGATGACTGTAGTATGTGGAATTCAATTCATACAGGGCACAAGTATACCCAATTGCTACACCATTCCCGATGTGACGTATATGTATTTTGCATAATGTTATTACGTCATATTTCGTAACGTGTAATAGGATACACGAAAAACTTCGCGTTTTATGTTGTTGTTTTAGTGTTGAATAATTCATTTTTCTTTTTATGGTAAAAGCTTGTTCTTTACTTTACGGGTGCTAAGCCTCTTTGTATTGAAATGGCCTTTATAGTAGGGGTAAAATTCAATAATTAAACGTACGTTGTCAACAGAAACAACCTAAATTGGTCCTTCAGATTATAAGTAATAAAAGGAATATTGATAAATAAATATAGTTATTTCCGCCAAAGAATAAGTTTAGCTAATTCATTCTTTTCCCCATTTCTAAAGATAAACTTTCTTGTAGTATTAAAATTTTTATTATAAATTTTGTCAGCTCTTAAATCAGCTCTTTTGCAAAAATAGGCATATAAAGAAGACAGAAGTCATCTAACACAATATCTAGAAAACACAATTATTAAAATAACATTGTGCTAGACAACCATATTTCTTAACTGGTTTCAAATAAAATATTCCCAGTACTATGAGTACCAGAGTCAAGGTCTTTTCAGAGCACTCAGACTCTGACCAATGAAATAAATAAATTTTCCAAATGGACGACATCTGTGGTCGAGTAGTCTCTGAAGTCCCGGGTTCGATCCTCAGCCGGATATGTAATAAAACTAACTTTTGCATATTGTCTCGGGTCTGAATGTTTGTGGTACCGTCGTTGTCACCGATTTCCATAACACAATTGTTTTAGTTACTCACTTTAGTATAGTATGTAACGTATTTATTTATATTTATTCCAAATTGATTCTACTCGGTATCGATCCCGTGAACCAGTGTCCACAGTGCAAACTGTAGAGCCACCGAGGTCTTTAAAGCTTTTAGCGGTTTTATAGAAATTAATGTGACACTGTACGAACATTCTTAATAAGTGCAGAAACCGTTGAAAAGTTTCAGAGCAATGTTAAAATGCCTAATTTTCTAGTTATCAGCTTATTTCATAACGCAATGCCTTTTGGTGTTATTTTATGGTCGGTGGAAAGATGTTACTTAGAAACAAGACCATTATGTAAAATATGGTGAAAATATATATTATATATTTCCAAAAAAACTATCATCCAAAATTTGGCTATGTATATATTATGCAGAGTATTTATTATTGTTAGTATTACTAAAGAGTATTATTTTTTCAGTTTTCATGTTCAAAATTATTATTTTCTTTATATATATAACGAAAATAATAATGTATATGTGTCATATGCAATACCTATTAGTACATATACATTTGCATTTGCCAACTTACATAATAAATGAGGGTTTAGCAGTTTTCCTACGGAAACGAGAGTAATGGTATATGCTCAACGGACATGAAAAAATACTTTGGGCTTCCATTAATTTTCATTTCCTTCTATGACCAAGAATTGCTGTCTTAAATAAGTAGGTGGGTCTGCAAGGTACCGGAAGAGAGTTTTTGTGTAAAGCTAAGAAGTAGTTTATCTTAAGTAAGAAGATTTTTTTATACAGTACATTTGTGCAAATAGAAAGGTTGGGTAAGTGGCTTCTTTTGGTGAATGTTTTGGATATGTTTGTGCGGAAGTAATGTGAGATTTGTGGTCACGCCACTTTTTTATTACACTGTCCAAGTTCTAGCTACGTATGGACATTGTTGCAGGTCACTGTGACCGGCATCTCCGGCACTAGCTCGGAAACCTAGTAGAGGATGCACTGGATATTTTGCGATCCCTCCAGTCGCGTAGATATCTGGCAACGGGAGAGACGGCTCCACCAGCAAAGTGGAGATTTGGTAGTGGATTTTAGAATCAACGGCTTAGCGGCGGAACCGTTAGTTGCGCAATGCGCTACGAAAAGTGAGTGTGCCTACAGCTCCGGTACCTATCTGGGAAATAGGGAGGGTGCTGTACGGGGTAGCTCACCCAAGGCACTACTAGCCTTTTGAGAACCGAATGAAGTATGTGCAAACTGGCTGATCCGTGTCCAGCAGTGGGACGTAAAAGTTAGTTGATGATGATGATGTCTATGAAAAGCAATATTTAAAAGTAATTTGAAACGTGATTGCTATTTTTGCTTTTTTTGTAATACATTGCGTTCTTTTTCTGTTATTATTAATATAGGCATAACGCCAGTGAAACGATATATAAGAAGTCGCATGCGGCGCCAAGCCGCACGGCAGTACCACAGGCAGTACCGCGTCTGTATGAGGTGTGACAAATGCATTCATATAAACTCATATAAAAGAAAACAGCTTAAGAGAAATCCGTCGAAATATAATATAGAATGAAATAAAATAATTTCATATTATGAGACTTGAAAACTGTAGTGATAGATTAGATCTTATTTTTCTTTACAAGTTACTACGAAACTAAATTGATTGTCCGATTCTATCTATGTGCCTCATAGATACTTGATACTGGATCTAACCACTTTGCCCACCTCTTCGAAAAACCAAAATTGATACGAACTCACCCATACACAGAATTTGTAACTTATACATATAATATAAATAGTGAATATTTGCATGTACATGCAAAGTGTAACGAATACTGGACCAAAAACCGAACCCTGTGGTACCCCAGAAGTAACAGAATAGACATTTGACACAAATCCATTAATAACTACAAACTAGGTTCTTTTCTCCAAATGGGAATGGACTACTTTTAAAAATGTTAATCTGACTTCATTTTTTAGATATGTCTTTTTCAGTTAATAAAACTACGCCCATATATTGATTCCCTCCTCGATCGAAGCGAGTAGATTGACAATGTACATTTTCATTATTAGAAAAAACCGATGAGAACAGAGAAGCAAAAAGATTGGCTATTTCATATCCGTTATTGGCAGTTATTCCGTATTATATTTATTTCTTTACAAGTTTGCCTTTGTATTTAAAAATTATAAAATAAAATAGCATTTTGTCATATAAACGTAGGTAGTTATTAGTATTTGTTTCTAATAATATTATATAGTTTTCACTTTTGCGTGAGACTCGTCAAGACATCACCTTAGTTTGCTCTTCAATTTTAATTAATATTTTGTGTTTGAAGTGGTTCTATCTTATTAAACACTACATCATAAGATAGTGTAAATAGCAAGAAAACAAATAGTGGTTGTGAATTGTGTGCATTTTCAAGAGATTTGTGAATAAAAAATGAAACACTTTCAAAAATATAAATAAACGACCGCTTGTATGCGCGCGAACGTCGCCCATACACACACACATACACACTGCATCATTGTGTAATCACGCGATCGTACCTCTTGCCGCTTAGCAGATATTTATTAGACGATTTCCGCTTTATGTCATTTTATGTTCTGTTTTTACTATGGCGCCTATTTATGGCAAATGTGCTGGTTGTCGGAATTTAATTAAAAACCGAGAATTTTTGGTGTGCTCTTCGTGCAACCACAAGTATGATATAGAATGTGCTCAAATATCATCAAAACGCTTTCATAGTTTCTATGCCCGGATTAAGATCGTAAATCTAACTGGAAGTGTCCCGAATGTTGCAGCAAGGCGCGAAAAACAGGCAATTCTGAGACCCCTCTTCGTCCGCCTCATATGTCGGACTGCAACAAATCATCCGATTCTGACCACAGCTCGCCTATCCAAATTACAAATATCGCTATGAGGTCAAAACCTGGCATTGATACCAAAACATGTGCTATCTCACCCGTAACATCGAAAGATTCTGTAAACCATCCAATGTCTGATGTTCTTTCTGAGGACAGTTTGAGCCACCTTATAAAAAGAGGAAATAAGGCAATCTGTTAAGACGGCGATCAAAGAGCTGGTAGCTGAACAGCTTCAAAGTATTAACAACCAGCTGCTGAATTTTCAAGACTCTGCTGATAACTTTTATCAGCAATCAGTACGAGGATCTTGGGAGTGCAACGGATATGAAGAATGCCTTGATTGAAAAATTGCGAGTAGACAATGACCACTTGATATTGTCCCCATTAGTGACCACTTGTTAATTATTTAACTAATAGACTTAGTCAGGCGGAACAGCACATGAGAGAGTGCAATGTGGAATTGAATATAGTCCCAAAATATCCTAGAACGTCCCAGAACACTTCCGAAAGTCTTTCGAACACTGTAATGCAACTTGCACGTACTGTGGACTGTCCGATCACTGACGATGACATCTATAATGTTACACGTATTGCAAAGGTTAATAAAGATACGAATAGCTGTAGTTGTGAAAGCTATAGTTGTGAAATTACGAAATGTACGTCAACGTGATTTGCTTCTTGCGGCCGCTACAAAATTCAATAAGAGCCAAAAAATACATGAAAAACTTAATTCACAGCATTTTGGCATTGGTGGTACCACTGCTCCAGAGTATATTTCTGAACATCTCACACCGACGAATAAACAGTTACATGCTGCCGCACGTCAAAGAGCTAAGGAGTTATCATATAAATTTGTTTGGGTACGTGATGGCCGAATTTATATGAGAAAGGATAAGTATACTCCGGCGAAATATATTCGTCGTATGGACGGCCTCAAGTGTAAGCTAGAACATAGCCGTCTGTCTATCTCTTCCCGTCAGATAGAAAATGATCAATGAATTTACTGATACGGCTTAGCTAATACAAACATAAATGATGTAGATGACATTACTGTTGGTAATTTTAATCAAAGTACTATAACTTGGAATTTACAAAAAGATGCAAACTATACAGTTCCTGATTTATAATTATCGTCCATTGGGACATACTTAGTTTAATTGATTTCATATCTTGTAATAATCTAAATCAGTATAACAACATTAGTAATATTAATAATAATGTGTTAGATTAAGTACTTAGTAATATATCTGATGTAAATGCTAATGAATCAGCTGAAACATTATGTAAATTAGATTACAAGAAGTTTAATGATAACAGTTAATTCCGGATATAATGTCGAGTTTTTGGTGCCTAAGGCTAGAAATAATTTTATTATTATAAAGCTGATTATGATGCTATAAAGAATGCACTGAGAGAAACTACTTGGAATGATATTTTGCATTGTGAATTGAATATACATGCCATGGTTTCTAAATTTTACTGTATATTATACTCAATCATACATAAATATGTTCCAAAATATACACAACCGATCGAAACACCCATCTTGGTTTAATAATTCACTCATAAGACTGTTGTCAGAGAAAAATAAACTACGTAGGTATGGTAAACCACGAGATGGTTTAGAGTTTGACATAATTCGGGACCGTTGCCATAAATTACATGATAGATGTTTGCGAGATTACAAGCGAAGTGTTGAGACGAATATTAAGAGGAATGCAAAGGCATTTTGGATATTCATCAAGAAAAAGAGAAATAATAAATCTTCGTTGCCAGCTCAAATGCATTTAGACGGAATAACTACCAATAACGGATATGAAATAGCCAATCTTTTTATCTTCTCTGTTGTCATCAGTTTTTTCTAATAATGAAAATGTACATTGTCAATCTACTCGCTTCGATCGAGGACGGAATCAATATATGGACGTAGTTTTATTAACTGAAAAAGACATAACTAAAAAAATAAGTCAGATTAACATTTTTAAAAGTAGTGGTCCTGATGACATCCATTCCCATTTGGAGAAAAGATCCCAGTTTGTAGTTATTAATGGATGTGTGTAAGATGTATATTCTGTTGCCTCTGGGGTACCACAGGGTTCGGTTCATGGTCCAGTATTCTTTACATTATTTATAAATGATATTGGCGAATCTATAGAAAACTCTAAATTTGCACTATTTGCTGATGATTTGAAGTTATATCTTACTGTTAATTCTGTTATTGATTGTGAACTGATACAAGATGACTTAAACCGAATATGGCAGTAGTGTACGGTAAACAACATGAAACTAAATGTTAAGAAATGCCTCAATATAAACTTTACTAGAAAAAACATCGAGTTCAATTTACATATAAGTTTAATGGCACCCCACCGGAAACCGTAGATGAAATACGTGATGTAGGCGTTCTACTGGATAACAAGCTATCTTACCACTCTCACAGCAACGCTATTGTTAAAAAAAGTTGTCAAATGTTAGGGTTTTTAAAGCGTCATACAAAGTTTTCCACAGTAGGACAAAAATAATTCTGTTTAATTCTTTAGTACGTAGCCACTTAGAATTTGCATGTCCAGCGTGGAATCCTCAGTACGCTGTGGCAGCACAGCGCGTTGAGTCTATCCAGCGCTCTTTTACTCGGCACTTGGCCTATTTCAGTTTCGGCATTTCACATAGATGCCCTTTTAACCGCTCACGCGATGCGCTCATCCTACCGCAAAATGGCGGCTATTTGGTTTCGCAAATTAGAAAAGGATTCAGTTTAAATACAAGTTTTTGTAAATAAAAATTATTATTCTGCATTGCTAAATACATACCCTCCGTACTACCAACAAAAACATCTCAAATAAAATGCAGTAATCGTGCATTTAAAAAGCACTAATGAAATTTTTGGTGTACTTGGGTAAATATGATAATATTCCGTTTGAGTGGTTCTAACGTTTACCATGAAATTACTCCTTGAAGTATAGTTTATAAACATTTATATTCAGGGTAAACTTAAAAACGTTACTTACGGTATGTTTTCAATAAATAAACACTGAAATCACCAGCCCAAACAATAACACACACGATTGTCGTGACGTATTTCTGAAGTTATTAATTTTTTTTAAATGCCAGATCCAGGCATTAAAAACTTTATGGTTTGCTAGAGTAGTTACCGAAATAGCAATTAGTATTAGTTCTTTTACCTGTTGTAACTTCGATATCCGATAAATCGGTATAAAATCATCACCGGCACCTCTAGGTGTGGTATGCGTCTACAGCTACATGTATCGCGTGAGCGGATAATCAAAGATTATCCTTTTTTAACCTTGAATCTCTTCAAGAGCGTCGTGTTAAGCACGATCTCATATTTCTCTACAATAACTTGAACAATAAAATGGACTGCAGTAGTATTCTGGAGCAAATTGGTATGTCAGTTCCTTGTAAATATCCCCGAAAACCATGTAAAATTTTCCACGTTCCATATTGTCGTACTAATATCGGATGTCACTCGCCTGTTATAAGAATGTATAAAACTTACAACGAAAGAAATGTTAGCATTCCTGATTTAGATATATTTAGTGATAATATCGTTTCCTTCAAAAGTAAATTAGTTAAAAATAACTAAGGTCTTATAGTATTTCTAACAATAATGCTGCATAGTTCAAATATTGTTTATTATAAATTTATACTTTATATATTATAATATAACAAGAAATATATATAAAGATAAAAGAATATATCAAAAACAAATTAAACACATATTGAGAAAAATAAGTATTAAAAAAAGGAAGTTTCAAAAATAAAATTTATAAAATTAAGCCACATCTAGCATACTGGCGAGCGCGGTCCGCGAGTGTATCTGTGGTTACACTCAACTGACACAGTTTGGTACCTGAGATCGTGTTCTGTTGTCTTTTAATTTTGTAGTTAAACCATCGTCATTGTACGCTTTTAAAAAAAAAAGATGTAATTTATGTTTCTCTGTTTTCCACATGTGAATTATGTGTAATTGTTAGTGAGAACAAATGTCTTAATCCATAACCAATATAGAGTATCTCAGTGTAGTACTTTGTTAAAAATTTTAATTTATTATAATTTAGTTTGTATGTTCATTTAAGATTACCGTCAACACTTGTAATTGTTATGTTTACATTGTAGCACACCTAAATCAAATAGAATAAGAAGTGTTGTGAACATAATGTTAGTGTTGGTAATAAATAAATAAATAAATAAATAAATACACTTCCTTTGCCGTTCTTTTTTTGCATGAGGTGCTTTCCTGTAAGTAACTGTGTATTAAATTTAAAACCACAAATTATTATACCTAGCAAATAACTCACAATATAATAGCTGTTCGTAAACCAAATAATTTAAAAAAAGAAATTAACAAGCTATTAAATTTTATTGAATCTCTTTCCAAACCAATTTTCGGCTTAGTTTTTTCTAATAATACACCCGCAATTCACGTCGTGCGTCTTGTATGTTAAAGCGATTATATCAATATTACTTGAGCACACATGGAATTGAATAATTCGATGATGTTTAAACAGATTGTATTTGCATAGAGCCCGGAGACTGTCCGTGCTCTGTGTTCTACATATTCTGTAGGAATAATTGTATTTCACATTCTGGGAATATATATATATAGAAATTAAAATACATATACTTTAGTTGTCTATGCCTCGTAGTTCTAGATTCTTTGGATTTGCTTGAAATTGAATTCAGGCGGAATACGTACACACCGGAGCGCGGAACAGTAGATCAATGAAATCACTTTAAAAATCATGTTTGTCAAAATAATAATATTATTACAATAATAATAAAAATAATGTGCCAAACAACCACATGAGTTGCTGGTCTCGAATTACCGAAATTGTCATAGATCGTCAAAAATACTGAGTAAAAGACCACAGAACAACAAATATAGTAAACTTCTTATAAATATAGTAGACATTTGTTAGCTTAGTTTGCGTGTCACGTGTGCCAACAGTACGCGAAGTTCCACATGCTTAAGCTCAGTCCGCCATTTGCGGTTTGTACGTTATGGTGGTGTCAAAATAGTAATCGTAGGAAAATATCTTATTTTGCTTCGTTGGAGTGCAAAAATAGAATGTTATTTATGATGGTGTTTCATATCATCGTTAAGGCTCAACTCACACTGGCGATGAGTTGAAGCATCGCGTCGCGTCCAGTTTTTCCACTACAACGCCTGGCGACACGCGTCGGCGCGTGGCGACGCGCGACGACACTCGCTTTAGTGCGCCCGGATCACAATTAACGCGCGGTAACGCGCGTCGACGCGCGACTCCATATTTGCATAACACAAATTTGTACCTTAATTGTGGGAAAATAGAGATGAACTTTCCGTTAATCGCAGTAATTTTTTTGGTACAAGAAACGAAAGTAGACCTTATACCTTTTTGGAGAACTTAGGAAACATCTCGAATTCGTCATCGTTCAGCGATTGACCGCAAGATGGCAGCACATTGATTAAAAATTTCAATATAAAATCAGAACGTCGCAATTTTGAAATAACAGGTATTGAACTTTCAACGACTTGCCAACAGGAAAAAGTTAAAATTGTATTAACAGTCCAGGTAAGTAATTTCTTTTTAAGTTAGAACTACGACCAATCACTATCAAGATTTCAGGTATTACAAATTAGGAATACGTGAATTTTGGCCACATTGGTTGTTGTAGTAATTGAGGCTTAAGGCACTTCCATTGTTTCCTTTCTTCCGTGGTAGAGACTGAAGGGACGGTATTGTATGCTATTGACATACTCGGCAATATGGCACAACGGCAGTAATATACTTTGCTGTACTATCAGACAACAAATAAGTAACGAGAACGGACACTCTCCGCCCCTCCCTAGCTTTAGATACCGCACCATGCCCCGCACATTGACGGTCACATTGTGTGAACGAGAACATGGTTGTCGGCGACCCGTTTTCGCGCTAAGACAGCTTTGATATTTGAATATAGTTTTCATTTATTCATTACGAAATGTGTACGATATGTGATTTTTTTTTATCGCACACACACACACTCAGCCCCGCACTAGGGAAACCCTATATCGCGGGTGCCATGGAGACACACATAGACAACTACGAATTACGCCCAAACTCACAAGAGAAATAAATGTAGGCCATACAAACATTTCTCCCAGCCCGGGAATCCAATCCAACCGGGATCTCTGCGAGGCAGTTATGATTACAGGCGCAAGAGACTTGTCATCTTAATTTCTTAGGGTGATAGACGCAGTGGCAGTGTCTCTCAGATCTTTGCGATGTAAAGCTCGGTGTGGCACAGTATGACTTAACACCTGGCGCACGATTGTCCGTCCCGTCGCTTCACTTGGTAATAAAAAAAGTTAAAAGATTCTTTGCAACTTAATAGTACAAGGTTTTTATCCAAGTAATAATGTAAAATAGTGACGTGATAATGAAACAGAATAAAGACATTGTTTGTTATAGAGGTATATTGACAATATTATAATATATGTCATCAAGCGAAAAGAATAGACCAACAAAACCGCAGTGAATAACTGGACTTTTATGAAATTCACGAAATATTTTGATACAGAGAGCAGTAAGCCGATATTCGCAGTTGCGAATAGATTCATAGCTTTTCATACAGCTTAGTAAAAACAAAATACGTAGAACTGAAAGCTTTTAGGTTCAGATAGCGTGTGTTACTAAAAGCAACCTCAAAAGTTGAGTTTGAAACAGAAACGATATTTTTTTTTTTTAATTACATATTATCGCACATGAAACCAAATACTGTCGTAACTCAAAATGGTGGAATTGAGAAGACACGATTTGAAAGTGAAAAAACTACTGAATGGAACAAAAATATTTATATTGTCATAATAATAATAAGGATTATTTCAGAAACTTGGTCCATAATGATTAGTAACTTACAATTTTTTTAAAACTAGTGTTAATTTTATGTTAAAAGGCCAGACACAGGCGCATGCTGGCGCACCCATGGCTCCAGCATGGGACTGTCCCACCTGTCAGAAATAATTTCTAGGGTCCCGTTCGAGCTAGCGCGCGGTCAGCTTATAATCAAATTTAAAGTGGGTAAGTAAATATTATGCCTGAACAAAAATAATCCTATTATACAGTTTTTTTAACTATCCAATCTTGTTTCCTCAATTGGAATTGAGGAAATTTATATTTTTATGTTACCACAATATTTGGTGGCATGTGCGAACACATCATTGTTCACCTTGATGTGATAATGCTCACTCGACTCTCGGCGTCTGCTATATACTGGCATCCATTTTATTCCAAAATATATCTATAATAATAATAAATAATAAGTAAGGCACACACTCATAGCCCAGCACTAGGAAAACCCTGTATCGCGGATGCCACACACATAAACAACCACAAATTACGCCCAAACTCACGAGAGAAATAAATGTAGGCCACAAAAATATTTCTCCTGGCCCGGGAAACAAACACGGGACCTCTGCATGGCAGCCCATCGTGGTAACCGTTCGCTCACGGAGGCAGTCATTTCTGTTGTCATCTACAACAAAGAAAGTTAAAAAAGTGTTCTTTTTTTAAGAAATAACTGTGCCAAATTCACAAAGATACCTAATTTATCAGACCCTACTGCTCTCAGGGAAAAGATCCTGGCAATCACTCTTGGCAATTATCCGCGATTTTTGGACGACTAATTAGTTGAATGGACTTGAACGTTAGTAATTAACTTTAATGATGAATGATGGTACCCAAGGCTGCATAGCTTCGTTTTAATAATTTAAAACGGTTACTGTTGGATATACCTGATGGAATCAATTTAATTAACTAAGCTTGGTATGATGTACGGCATTTTGCTTTAGGAAACTGAATGCCACCGATATAATAATAATAAGGTACACGCTCATAGCCTCGCACTAGAGAAGACCTGTTTCGCGGGTGTCATGGATTCAGACATAGACAACCACAAATTACACCCAAACTCGCGGCAAAAAAAAAGTAAGCTATACAAATATTTGTCCCGGCCCGGGAATCGAAGCCGAGATCTTTGCGTTTCAGTCTAGTATGGTAACTACTCGGCCACGTAGGCAGTTAAAATATTAATAGAATCTTTGTCTTGCAGAAGCTTGGTGTTGAATTTCCAAAATGGGCCATGGAACATCTCCGACAAGTGTAAAGAAATCGCACCCATGGTATCACAAGGTCATACCTGCAAAATGACGACTCCTCAACTGAAGTTGAGCGGTTTAAAGATTCCGCGAACGAGATTAGTTGATAACTTTTTTATGCTTAAATCTGAGTGTCAAAATTTGTTTTATTATTACATGTCATAAAAGTACTTTAGACGTATGATCACAAATGTGGTTTTATTACACCAATAGTACGAAATTAACATTGTTACTGTGACGTTACCTATACAAACTTATATTTGTGTTGAAAAAAATAGTTTTTTAAATTTTTATTGAATTGATATTCAATTATTTTTTTGTGAAATTAGTTGTTGTATTAGTTGTTATTAGTAAATTAGTTGTAATCATTAATACAAAGATCGAACACTCAGAAAAAATTCCTTCGATCCGGTCGGATTCGAACCGAATTCGTTGGGTCCGTTGATTCGTTCCGTGGCTTAGTTGGTATAGCGTCTGCCACGGTATGCAGATCGAAGGAATTTTTTCTGAGTGTTCGATCTTTGTATTAATGATTACAAGAAATAGTTTAAAAAAAAATACTACTGAATATATTGAGATGAGGAGCGAAAATTAACTGATGTTCTAGGCAGTTGTCTTCACAAAGTACAGATTCATTCAAGGAGCTTTACATGCGGTTCTATAACAAGATTCTGATGATATTAAATTTTTGCCATTTACGTGACTTAAAACTACTGTGATACACGCATATATAAATACTTGCGTATGTGTACACACTTTAGGTTCTTATATTTTTATAAATTCGTAGCTCTTCTAGATTGTTAGTGATATTTTTAAATGAATATAGTAAATGATAATGTGAACAAATGAGTAGTTAAAAATTCTAAAATTTAGACTTTCTTATAGATCCCGTGCATTACGAATGAGCAGTAGTGCTTAGCCTGTCACGCATCTTAAAGACACACGGTATCTCTAACGATTCTAACTTTCTTTTTGGCGAAATAATATGTATTATTTGCACTGATTCCTCTTATCGCTTTATCTTTAGAATACAATAGGACATTATAACTTTTTATAAAAAAACCGACCTCAAAGGTTCGTGGAATTACTTTCATTTGCCAAGTTTTATTGGAATCGGTTACCGGATAGTGCGCGAAACCGTATTCATCCCTTAGTTTGCCACCATTACATGTGGAATATTTTCTTCAAATTTAAATGGGACCCATACCGAGGCACTTTGTTTCTAACAAAAAATTAATCATGATCGTTGGTTCACAAAATGCTGATGTAATCGCGCAACATACATACAAAAAAAAATACAGACGAATCGAGAACCTCCTCCTTTTATGAAGTTGGTTAAAAAGAGTGAGTCGTTTCGGTGACGCATCTGCCATCTGTATTTTGCAAACAATTCAAATTCAAATTAATCTGTATTTCATAGGTAAGCATTATTACACTTGAAATCGTCACAATGGTTAAACTCTACCGCTCATTCGTAAGGCAGATTCCCCTGAGAAGAATGAGTTATTAATATATATTAATTAGTTTAAACAGTTTTAAGCATTGGCATTTAATTCTAACGTTGGCAATCTTTATGCGAAACTAACTTTGTTGAATTAGGAAGAAAAAAGTCGGCAGTCTGTATTTTATGAAGTACCCAGTACTTAAAAAAGACCTCATGAGTAAATAAATAATTCAAAACTAGAATTCATAAAAATCATTTAACGCACCCATAGCTCGTACGATGAACCAAGATCATTAAGTCCATGTACGTTTTAGTAAAAGAAATGTTAATGCTTTTATTACCTTATTGTAATAGAAAGGATAAGCCGTTCCAAGAGATAACATTCGTCGTTGCAAATAATATTTCCTCAACTATACAGGCCAGCAGTGTTTCACCCGAAAACACTTGATTTTTTTTAACAAAGTCATTAGAGACACCGTGTGTCTCTAGGATGCGTGACGGGTTAAAACATTTGACAAATTCTTATTTAAGCCGCTTATCTATAAACTAAACATATTTTAAATATTTATAATCGCGTCACAGACAGTGTTACCTATAGTTTTATTATTTGTGAACGTTTAAAAATTGTCTGTAATGTTTAATTTTTACGTAGTGTTCTACTGTAAAATCTTCTTGTTACAATGTAGATACTTCTTTTGTCCTAGGACTATATTGACCCTGAATAGTACGTTGCTACCTTGAACAATACCTGTAAATAAACTTAATATGCAAGGTCCTTTTAAACACTGCACTTTAAAACCATGAATATTCAATTCTTTACGGATTCCAGTACCTACTCCCAATAGTGTTCGTAATTTGTTCGCATTCGATAGGTAATGCGATTATCGGACGCTACTCGTTTTGCACGCGTTCATTGTGGTTCTATTGTTGCATAAATGCATTACATCACCGACGGGACGAAAATTACACACTACTGTACTATACCCTTATATGTAGACGAATATTATAAGTATATTGTAATGTACAATAGAAATATTAATTAATCGTTCCACCAAATTAGCAAAATTTTTACGGTGTTAGGTCATACATCACGTTGATTTATAAACATAGTAATTGCGCAAAAATAGCAAAAGAGGAACTACACTACTACACAAGCATTTGTCCAGATCCCAGATATAATCTACAAATAAAATTTTCTTATTTTTAGTTAGAAACGTTATGGTTACCGTTGAAAATTAAAAGTATAACTTAAATGCATCAATTCTCTCGTAGAAAAAGGGGTTTTATTTTTTGTAAAGCTTTCACCACGTTGGCAAGAGAAAAAAATATCCATTAGAACGTAGCTCGTTCATCAATGCAGCTCCCGCGGTCCAGAGGCGCTATTGGTGTTCTTTTATTTTACCACTAAGTGAACAATACATTCGTTACCGACGGAACGTATACGCTTCTCCTGCTAATAGGGGTGCTACAGATTTTTCTAACAAAGTTATGGGTGTTTTAAAAAAATATAGAGGTGAAAAAATGAAAGTGAGTAACGAAAATACAAATATATGTTTTATATCTTCATTTATTTAGAAATTTTTATACAATGCGTGTGGCAGTTCCATTATAACCTAAACTATATCTTACATTGTGGGTGACGCTGCTGGAGCACCGATTCGACTAATAGTAACAGTCTACTTGCTCATTTCGTATGGGGATTGCACGGTATTGCACATTTTAAAGCACCTATGGATGCTCGGTTAATCAGCAAGTCGGTTATCAACGCCGCCCCCTGTTGCTCGTAGCGAAAACCGATATATGTACATCTTCAATTACTCCGCATAGAATGATGTCGCAGAAATAGAATTTGTATTTTAAAATAGTTAAAATAGAATGATAATATTTTCAGTTTGAATTTTTTTAAATAACCAGAATTTCACACAACAGTTGTATGTCTACTAATATATTATAAGTTTACCTATTGTAGGGTCGTATTCCAGAACTCTACTCAATACTCAAGTCAGGGCTTGAGTATTGCAGTGAGCACTGAAAATCATACTCAAGTCCTTGCCATTAGGGTCGTATTTCCAGTGCTTGAAATCATACTCAAGTCTGCTCAAGTCCTGACTTGAGCATTGAGTAAAGTTCTGGAATACGAGCCGTAGTCAGTCATCACTTTGTTTTAGATAATTTTGTTATTAATTTTAGTTTAGTTGTGAGTCTACGTGAAGAAAGTTCCTGTGGCCTAATCAATAATCTTTACTTGCACTTTACGAAAATCTTAATTTAAAACAGACTAAAACAAAAATAAACTTTTATTGTTTTTCCGTTTCGAATATTTACTGTTGAACAAATTCACGTTTAACGTAAACATAAAAAACAGTAATAGGTAACAATTTGTAAGTGTCAACCCTATCTACGCAGGCTCAATCCACTTGATTGAGTAGCTCAGCAAATTGTGAGGCTTCAGATTGAGTTGAGCACAGTTTGTTTTGCTTATTGAGATGATGTTGTTCACAAAAATATATTACTATTTATATTGTTGCATGTAATATGCGTATTGTAATCATGACTATTAACGCTTGACACAACTCGCAGGTCTATTTGCTCAAATCGTTCGTCCATAAAATACAATTACAAAATAAATGTAAACCTAACGTGATAGACTTCATAAATGTATAACATAGCGCTAGAGCCTGGCACCACAAGAGGTACTCAGTCGAGCAGCTTTTTCTTGCAGTTGCATTGCACGTGCAGACCAGAGGTTGTATTATAGGAGACGGCATAAAAAACATGTAGTGAAATGAATATTCTAAGTATATTAAAAAGCTTTGAAACTATTTTCAACCGGTCTGTGCAAAACGATAAACGATAAGGTTTAGCTCGTTTGAGTTTCGTTTTATAAAGTAGAAAGCCGATACTGTGTTGCAGAAGATTGATGCAGCTATCGGAAACGAGATCGGCGACTGCGACTCTCTGCTGGCAAAGTATCAAGATATAAAGTAGTTACGCTACATTTTTTGCTTCACAGTATCTAAAAATTTGTTAAGTTCTTTCTTTGGAATGCCGAAAAATAATAATTTTCCTTCTTCTTAATTAAAAAAAATATTGTTATAAAAAATATATATTTTCTAAGCGCGATGCGAAAAAAAATCATATATGTAGATGATAAAATTATAAACATAGCTGTCTTAGCATGTACCGTCGTACATTGAGTTACTATATAATTACTAAACATTTACACACTTGAAGATTGAATAAAAAGATACTAAAATAAATCTAAAATTGTTACTAATTTTCAAAAAAAAAAAATCATTATATTCAAGTCTTTTCTTCCTATTTAAAGTTAATTTTTTTTGGATTTTCTTTTAATGTTATGATTTCTTCAAATATTCTTTCATTATAGATGTAGTATGCCAGCCATTTCTCTCAAGTTCAAGGTAAATATTCCTTCTGTATCTATCCATCCATCTCTGTCAGCCATGGGACCTGTAAAGGGCCCGAAACTTTTGTTTATTAAAAAAAATGCGCGATTTAGATCTGAAAAAATTGTTTCATTTGCCATGTGCAACAATCGCGAAAACCTAAGTACTCGATATATGTGTATAGCAATATATATATATATATATATGTGTGTGTGTGTGTGTGTGTATATATTGCTTATTTGATTAGAGAAAATCAAGTAAAAGTTGTAGCACGCTGTGACGACTCTATCAAATTCTCATCCTTGTATTATTCATTGAAACTAGCTTTAAAATCAGATAAATAATATTGTTGAAAATGTTCACGTTTGTATTTCATACCAGTAAATAAAAAAAGTGCAAACTGTATTTAATTGTTTTTCACCAAGTTTGGTTTTAATTAAAAAAAAATATATGAATTCTCATTTTATATAATAGTAATCGTCTGTTTTTTTATCGTTGATTAATAAATTTTAAGTGGTGTTAATAGTAGAGACGCTTAAAATAACACGTCATGATAGGCGCACCCGCGTTTGCTTTTATGGGCCATGTGATATCACGCGATAAGCTCTCTGAGTGCTTTGAACCAAGTGTGTGAGTACTTACCGAAAACTGTCAAATTTTATTTAAATTATTCAAAAAGACATTATCTTTGTTATGAAAGGTTTCCTATTATTAATATATGTTATACTTAAACAAAATACTGGATAGTTCAGATAAAATTTAGTTAGGTTACTGTTTTGGAAATCACTCAACCGTGTGTCAAAGCAGTATCGTTCCGAAGTTGCAGCGAGCAGATGCTCTTTGAAATCAAATAGCCTCATCTAAGTTTACATTACACTTTCTCAATTAAAATAAACAATCGCACCGCGTCTCTTCACTTTATTTTCTATTAAACGAAAATATGAGATAATATAAGTTAGGTAACTGTTCGACTACTTGTTTAAATTCTGTTATTTGGATTAAAATAACAAGATTCTTTTGACTACGTGAATATCTTCGAACAGTTTTTTTTATAATACCAAGTAACGGAACGAACAAGTCGCAGGCCTGGTGGTAAGCGACACGCGCTTCCATAATGGGCATTGTAATGTCACTTAGAGCTTCGATAAGATCTGAGGTACACTGCCGACGTGCTGGTCACCCTAAGACAGTAGTTGACAAGTCCCATGTGCCTGTTATTTCACCAGCACCTCATCCTTCTAAAACGGAACGCAGTAATGCTCATACTACTGCCTGGCTGCAGAAATAGGTAAGGTAGCAGTACTTTTTTGAAAGAAATCTTTCACTTACTGCTACTAAAACAAAAATATAATATAGCTCTACTGCTACTAAATTGTGACCATCTACAACAAGCAGATTTTATAGTAAAGGCCAAGTGTGCACGTAGAGCTCTAATATAGTTCTCGGACAAAACACAAGTTTTTGGGAAAATGTGAACAAAAATTGCTAATAGAACACAAAACAACTTTTGAACTGCTACATCAGTGTCCATAATTAAATTCGAGCTCGCTTCAAACTTTCCACCTCTGTCATAGTTTAACGAAATTACAAACTGGCTACATAAAAGTAGAGTTATTAATACTATGGACACAAGGTTCAATATTACACAACAAAATGTTTTATAAAGCTAAAACCACAAATGCAGTTCAATCTAAATTTAAATTCTCGCTTCTTGTTCCATTTTTGAAGTCAGTTGATTATGTCCTAGTTATTTCCTGAATTAATAAAATGAAGGTTAATTTACGAAAATAAAATTAAAATGGTTTAGTTATGTTGTACGTATACGTTTCACGTATTACAATTAATTATTTTTATTTTTGTTCCAGGTATATAACAATATGTCCGCCGGGTAAATATCGCACTAGATTATGGTGAGGCAAAATTAAGACAAAAGCTCGCTTTGTAGTGCTTTTTGATTTAAAAAATAATATAATTAATTTTAATTACCGCTTTTCTTTAAGTTGGTAACTCAATGGATAGTATTGAAAACTGGTAAGGTTATTTCGATATTATTCGTAAAGTAAGTTAAACGAGAATTTTGCTAGCGGCCTCGGTAGCTCAATGTTTTGTAATGTGGGCGCTGGTCGAAGAGGCCTCGGATTCGATTCCCAGTACGAGCAGTTGGGGAAATTAACTTTTTCTGAATAGGTTTCTTAAATAGCAAAGATTAGAAGGGCACTGCCGTTGCGCCCGTAACCCTGGAACTTAAGTTGACTAGTCCAAGTGCCTGTAATTTTACCAGCACCCTTGCCTTTCAAAAACGGAACACAGTAGTGCTGACATTACTGCTTGGAGGCAGAAATAGGTAAGGTGACAGTACTACCCTTTTCTTTTTTCTTTTTTTTTTATCTCTGGGAAACGCGTTACGCGTACCGCTCGGCTCGGGGGGAGCTGCGAGCGGTTATGTGTGACTCCCGGGCTCTAGCCCGATATACACACTAAAACCCAGCGGTTAACCCCCACCGCCATAGCGAGGCGCCCCTGGATCCGCTTACGCATACTACAGGAACGCCTCGGAGGATGGTCCGCGTGAGCGGACCCCGGCCTTCAGAGAGTGCCCCGGGACAACACAAAGGCACCCTCACACTTGTGAGCACAGACTTGGAGATAGGGTCCCCCGACCCCTGACCCACGGCTCACTACAGCGGGGGAAGAAGGTGAGCGTAGTGCCTCCGTCCTTCGTCTCCCCAGCCGCCGTCTTCGGAGCGGGTCAGCGAGGGGGTCGTCCTCTCTGAGACGTTCCGAGGCCTGCGGATCGCCCGCGAGAAGAGTGGCCGCCGTCCACGACACCGTGCGATAACCCCGGATCGCTCTCACTGCTATGACCCTCTGCGGCCTCCGCAAGAAGGGTTTAAGTCGAGCGGTGAGAGCTTCCACCCAAACCGGTGCGCCGTACAGGGCCATACTCCGGATTATTCCTTAGTACAGGCGCCTGCAAACCGAGCCTGGTCCGCCTACGTTTGGCAAGAGCCGTCCTAGGGCGGCAGCGGTACCCACCAGCTTCGGAGCGAGTTGGGCAAAATGCGTCCTGAAATTCCACCTCCCTTCCAGTACAAGGCCCAGATATTTCATCTGAGCTTTGACTGGGATCGTCTCCCCAAAAAGGGTGATCCTTGCCTCCCTAGGGCGACCTCTGCGCGAGCCATGGAATAGGAGGGCCTCCGTTTTGTGTATAGAGACCCTCAGGCCCAACAGATGGATCCATTCTACCACCAGAGATGTCACTACGGTGCTCAACCGCGCGGCCTCTTCATAAGTCCTGCCCCGAGCAGTAACGAGGGTGTCATCTGCGTAACAGATCACCCTCGTCCCGGGAAGGAGCGGACCGCGTAGGAGCCAGTCAAAGCCAACATTCCACAACATGGGGCCCAGCACGGACCCCTGTGGAACGCGTGGACGCGCCTCTGGTGTAGCCTCCCGTCTCTGCCCTCCCATAGAACCACCCTGTCCTGAAGGTACGCCTCCAAAAGCTTTCTGAGATAGGGAGGTACTCCATGATACAGGAGCGCCTCTCTCAGTGTCTCGAACGGAAGGCTGTTGAAGGCGTTCTTGACGTCAAGGGAAACAGCCATGACCACCTCCCCCTTATCCACGGCGTCTGTCGTGAGACTCTTCAGGGCATCCAGGGCGTCGACAGTAGACCGCCCCGCCCTGAAGCCGTACTGGGCTTTCGAGAGACCAGGCCGCACCTCCTCGAGGTGTCTAACGAGACGGTTAACGAGGACCCTCTCGAAGAGCTTGGCCGTCTCGTTCAACAGTACGATGGCCTGTAGGCAGAAGGCGAGTCGATTGGACGACCCTCCTTCTGCAACAGACACAGTCGGCCCTGCTTCCATTGTTCCGGTAACTGCCCGCTACGTAGGCACGTGTCGAACAGTCCCCGGAGCAGCTTATTTAGGTATTCCGCTGCTAAGTACAGCACCCGATTCGGAACGCCGTCCGGTCCCAGTGCGGTCTTTTGCCCCGTAGTCGGAACAGGGCTGCTGCTATTTCTCCCTCAGTAACAGAGGGGACCTGCGAGAGACCCTCCTCCGGTGAGGAGGGTGGGGCCATCTCCGGGGGAGAGTGCTCAGGAGGGTCTGGGAAAAGCTCCCCTACCACCCTTCGCAGGAGATCCGGGACCACGGTCTCCGTGATGGGAGCGCTTTGGGCACGGAGTTTCTTCCGCGCCGCACGAGACGGACGACCCCATGGATCCCGATTTAACCCAGACAGGATTTCTTCTCTTGCACGGGTTTTGGCCTGGCTTATTGCCAGCTGCAGAGACTTCTTAAGGCGGTATGTCTCCCACAGCTGGCTCTCTATGTCCGGGGCATGGCCGTGACGGCGTCGGCACCGGACGTAGGCTCTCCGGGCAGCATTCCAGTCCGCTCGGACTTTCGCGATCTCCTCCGACCACCAGTAGACCTGATGGCGGGGAGGTCGTCGCCGGACCCGGGGCATGGCCGCGTCTCACACTGCAGTTAGAGGAGTATGCAGGCGGCTCGCCAAATCGTCGGCGGTGACGCCCTCTCTCACTCCAGCAAAGAACCAGCGCTGTACTATGGCAGCTTCCTCGACCATCTCCCGGTCCAGCCAACTTAGCGCCCAGCGTGTGAAGCGATTCGGTCTACGAATCGGGGCGGAATGTCCAAGGACCGCGGAGACCTCGAAACGGATATATAGGTAGTCCGACAAGGTCTCCACGTCCTCCACCACTCTCCAGTTTCTGGTCCTGAGCGCGACCGCGGGAGTAGCGAACGAGACGTCCACTACGGACCCTCCCTGTTATCGCACACAAGTCTGAGCAGTCCCTCTATTCAGGAGGGACAAACCAGAGAGTATACTCCAGATCTGTACAGCACCACCTCGCGCGTCTGAGACGAGATTACCCCACGCTTGCGACTTCGCATTAAGATCGCCGAGGACAATAACTTGTCTTGGCGCTTGTCGCAACACCGCTGTCCTGACGGAGTCAAGAAATGTCTCAAACTCCGCCAGGGAGCGGTTGGGGGAGAAGTACGTTCCAATTATTATGTACTCCCCCCACCCAGTCACTACATACACTGAGCCCCTTTCCAGAGTGGTGAGAGGGGGGCCCATGCCGTTCCTCACGACCGCTATTAGGCCGTCCAGGCCCCCTGTCCAGTTTTCATGAGCAGGGATGTAATACGGCTCGCAGGTCACCACTAAGTCTATTTGCCACTGCGCCATGGACTGCAGGAGCAGATCTTGAGCTCCGGCGCAGTGGTTAAGATTCGACTGGAGAAAGCTAGTGTGTTGAGATGACATCATTCCGACATAATACTAGCCTCCTCCCGCGTCTGTTGGCGATCGACATTAATGGCGGTCTGACCGCTTTTCGTTTCATGGGAGGTGGTTTGCGGCTCCTCCCCCCCATGCGGTGGTCCGATGGACGTCCGGCGTCGGCACAGACCGCGCAGCGCAGCACGCCTTTGCAGTTGGAGGCCTGATGGCCCTCGTTGCCGCATCGAAAGCACAGGTCTTCACGACTGCTGCCCGAAGTACACATAGGCCTCGTATGGCCAAGGCCAAGGCACCGATAACAGCGGAGCGGGCGCTGCTCTAGGGCTTGTACCTTAGCAGAGCTCCAGCCGACCAGTATCCTCCCCGCTTCAGCCAGCGTCTTGGCTGTGCTTATTGGGCACTGCACTATCACAGAACCCATCCCGCCTGGGCCAGGGCGGATCTCCAGGACTTTGACCAGGTCTGTTGTGCACTGCCCAGTCCTTACCACCGCAGCGGCCACCTTCTGAGTCGTCAAGACCCGAGATGCGGATATCCGCAGTATTTGTGGGTCGGGTGACGCTGGCCAGTCCGTCAAGTACAGGGCGGAGCTGTTCCGCCAGCCGGTCGGCTGCCAGTGCACCCTGAGGTCGCGACAGCTCTAGTATCTGGCTCCTATCCTGGCTCTAATCTGGCCCCGGTGGCCGACTGGCGGAACTTGACACCCTCTATGCCTAGCCCCGCCAGGTCAACGCGTGCCTCCGCTTCAGCCAGCGCCTGCGCATAGGTCACGCCTTTCTGTGTCGCTTCAGGCAGCAGACTTATTACCACCGCGGCAGACTGCGGGGGCTTAAGTTTGGTCTTGGTTTTAGTTTGGTGTGCCAGTGACCTTGCTGGGTACAGGCGTGGCACTAGTGCCCTTGTCAGCTGAGGATTTCTTCTTTCTTTTCCTCCTCTTCTTCTTCTTTTCTATCGTGATCCAGTTTTCTTGGGCTACGGAGGAAGCCTCTGCTGCTGGGGAGGCATTCCCAGCTTGCAGTGGTCCAGGCACTAGCTTTCGTTGGCCACTGTTCGGCTTGGACACCACTGCGGGCACCACCGACACTCGTGTCGGTGGCTTTGGAGGCTTGGGCTTCGCCGGCGGTTTCACGGGCCTTTTGTCTACCAATGGAGAAAGGACCATGATTGGCCTAGCCTCATCCGCATCGGCTGTTCTCCGTCGGTCAGCCGCCAGAGGGGGGCGATGGACCACCGGAGGAAGCAGGCGCTCCTCGATCGCCTCAAGACGGGCGTTCACCATGGTGCTAACCGAGGTGATTATCGAGCGCTTCAGATCGTCCAGCATGTCCCCATCCAATAATAGCGGTCGAAGTGATGCTTCCGCGGAGGTCTCCAGCATAGAAGCTCGCATGGCGACCCGCATGTCTTGGAACTCGCGCCTGTGCGCGGCAAGGTCGGCTTTGAGATTTTCGACCTCCCTCTTGAGCCGACTGTCTGCTCTGAGACGACGTGCCTCCTCCGACTCCGTCCGCGTTGCCAAGGCTTCTAAGTTAACGGAAAAATTTGTTGACATTTTAATAAATGTAATGTAAAAATAAATAAATCGATCCTTGGGGGTCTCTGACCACCTCCACGGTGAGTTTTCTTATTTTTGAGTATCGATTATCACATTGTTAAATTTGATTATTTATTACAATTCTTTGAACGTCCTACATTTAATTTACTATTACTTTGGAATTGCTCGTGGTACTTATTCCAGACAAGCCGATAATTGCGAAACCTATTTCTTTATCATAATTGTCTTTTTAAAATTAACATTGAGATATTTAATAATCAACGAAGCCGCACCGCGCACGTCTCTATGCAGAGTTGCCAACTAAACGACTTTGTCCCTTTATGTGACATTTTGACATCAAAAACGTCTTTTATTTGTAGCGACAAAAATTTTGGTATTTTTTGGCGCGTATTTAATTAGGTTTAATCGTTTAAATTTTAACATTATTTATATTTTAATATTAAGTTGCATTTTGCCTGTACTGTGACCATAAAGTTCTGGCCAATCAAATGGACCTTCTGTTTAGTGATATTTGCATTAGTCTAGTTAGCAATACTTTTTAATTCATAAATTAGCTCAAAATGCCTGGTATTTCCTATTCAAGTGAGAACACTTTTATTTCTTCTGCGAGTGCTAATGATACAAACGCCGCCTGTGGGGCAGTAGATGTACTAGCACGATTGATTCGCTTACGGTTGTTGCATCGCTAAAGGTTTAATTGTGGGCGAATATTTTTCAACTGCTCTGATTTTATATTTAAAGTAAATAAACTCATGTATGTAGGCTTCTTAACCACCTTGTATATACATATACACATGTCACAATGTCTAAAAAAATATTTAGGAAAAAAAAAATTGTTTTTTGTATTCTATACCTTTTGTTATGTTTGATGTTGTTTATTTTGTTTTTATATTCAAGAGAAGAGAGCCTGAGAGGAGACCCGTGCCCAATGCTGGACACAGGTCTCCTCTCAGGCGAGGGCTTAGGCCGTAGTCCGAAACGCTGACCCAATGCGGGCTGGGGAGTTCACAAGTTTTTTGAGGGTTGTAAACCTTATTCGATGTGCAGATTTCATCATGATGTTTTACTTCACAAATAAAATTTCGCATATTAAGTACGAGAAACTCGGAGGTGCGAGCCCGGCGTCGAACCCACGGCCTCTGCTTGAGACGCTGTAGATCAAACCATTAGGCTACCAGGGCTTATTATGAAAACATCAATTAAGTGTAATTAATTCAGCTAATTCACAGGACAAGCTAATAAACACATTCACAAATACGGACGTCCTAAAAACAATGGGGGAAGTTTAAAAAAAGGCGGCCCAGACAGTCCTTCACTTTTTGCCTCTTCACAGGGCAACGCTACGTATTTGAGAAGAAAATTTTCGATGTTGAAAGACTTGTAAACAGGCGTATTATTAGCAATATACATTATATTAAAACCTTTGAACTGAGTTTATTACTTCAATTTTGCTTTAAATATAATATTCAGTAATATAATTTGTATATGTATTTGGAGGAATATAAATGTCGCCCTTGAAATATACGTTTAATATAAATTTAATATATACGTGGAGCGCATTATAAGTTTCCGGAATGAAAACAAAAAAATACCATAAATGGTCAGAAATGAATTTATTGTTTCTGAAACTATTCTCCATTAGCGTTAATGTACTTTATCATATGAATGAACCACTTTTGAAAACATTTAAGCCACTCCTCCGTGACAATCTCTGAAACATATTTTTCATACTCTTCGACAGCCTCTTCTGGTGATGAAAATCGTTGACCTCGTCGTTCTTAATTTTTGGAAATAAATAAAAGTCACATGGTGCCAGTTCGGGATTGTACGCGGGATGGCTCATAAGGTCAACGATGTTCACCTTCAAAAATTTATTTGTCTGTCTGGCCGTGTGAGAACTGGCATTTTCGTGGTGCAAGATGATACGGCGCTTACGGTTATTTTTACGGAGTTTACCAATCACTATTCACAGTACAACGATTCTCCGAAGCAACAGTAGCCACGTATCCTGTATTATTAAAAAAAGAAGCAAGCACTTTGGTTGGTTTCGGCTCATCTCGAAAGACCCATACGCTCGATTGCTGCTTTGTTTTAGGATCGTAACTATAACCAGAAAACAAATATGTAATGAGCACGGACACTTTCCGCCCCTCCCTAGCTTTAGATACATCACCACGCCCCGCACATTGACGGTCACATTGACTGAACGAGAACAAGGCTCTCGGCGAGCCGTTTTCGCGCTAAGACGGCTTTGATATTTGAATATAGTTTTCATTTATTCATTACGATATTTGTACGTTAATATATAACATCAGTGTACGTTAGTACTTATAATGGTCGTGAATTGTGCTGTGTCCGGCTGTTTATAACCAATCATCTAAACGGGATAAAAAGAGGAGTTTCTCTCTGTTTTTGAAAGATAAAACGTAGTAAGTAAATAAACTTATGTCTGAGTCTCATTCATTTATTGTTTTCTTTAGTGCAGAGTAATATATAATACAGATTTATTGTATCAATATAATAAGACGCCATAACTTCGTGAGCTAGACAATGGCTCTCGAATTTTCAATTTGTATTGCTGATAAATATTAGTAAAGAACATATCTAATTATTAACTAGATAATGAAAAAGTTGGACACGCAATTTCAAATACTTTGGTTACCCTATTTAAAGGTACCTGTCCAAAATATAACATTTTAAGTGCTTTTTATATTTTTAAATAAATCTTCAATATTATTCTAGTTAGTGAATTAATGAAAAATATAATATTATATCGATATAAATATGTAATGAACATGTGTAACTATTAAGATTCTATAATAGAATTATGGATAACAGATTCGTGTTACAATTTTCGCTAATAGTACGAGGAAGGGATGGGTAACCCTGCCACTTCTCGCACACATTTGCACGTGTGCAGATAGCATCTTGCTGTATGTAATATTAGTAGGTAAATAATTTTCAACCGTCGTATGGAGTGTCCGGGGTACACGTGTGTGTGTGTGTATATATATATATATATATATATATCATAGTACAGATAAAACAAGGCTCATCTAATTTTGCGGATATTGTCTGGACTGTTACATAGTGACATACGCTGCAATATCCCCGAAAACATATCCTCTAGGAAGGCGAAATTACAAACATCCACAAACATCCAAAAGGCCAAAATGGCGCTATGGTACTTTCGCCTTTCCAGAGACGATTCCAAGTTATCTACCCGTATTGGACCAGTGTGGTGGCCTTGACCCTCTTTTCAAAGAAGACCGTGCTCAGCAGTGGGATCTTATACTTCAGAAACTTTTTTATCGCAATCGGATGTATAGTAATGGAATGCATAAGAGACAAACAAACAAACAAACAAACAAACAAACAAACAAACGTACATACACTTTTTTATACAGAGCGTCTCACGGTTATAGGCCACTACTAAATATTGTAGGTAGGATATCATAATTTTACTTCATGGAGACATTGTTTTTTTTTTTAATTACTAATACTGCATTCAAAGACTTTTCTTATGTTATCTGCGGACGGGACGAACAAGTCGTGCACCTGGTGGCAAGCGTCACGCATGTCTACAAAGACCTGAGGGGCACTACCACTGCGCCTGTCACCCTGAGACATAAGTTGACAAGTCCCATGTGCCTGTCTTTTCACCAGCACATTACATTACCTTACCTTACATTTATTAGCATATTACTGCTAATAAAAAAAATTCTGACCTCATGTGGGTATCCAGCAGGCCAAATTTTATGATGTCAATCAAAATCGTTAAGTTCACCTACCCTCATTTCTTTAACATTTTTATTGCATACATATAAAGGATACTTTTCACCCTGCTGCAACTGAACTACTGTTCGTAGTTGGGAGAATCTACAACTAACCGTAGATTTAATGTACTCTGTGGAGTCCTATTTCGCCGTGTGCGCAATACCACTTGTGTTTTACTATGTTATTGTACTGTACTTAAACACTGGTCGGTGATAAATCAAGTGATCAGCATCGTAACTGGTAGTCTCCTCTGACCGCCACCGCGCCAACGGAACCCACGCGTTCCACCGCATTTGTCGAAGACGGAAATTGAGAAAAAGCCCTGCTAAGGACAACATACGTCACGAAACCCACTTCTAAGTTTAGTGTAGTATATTCAGTTGTTCAGCACTCGTTTTACCTTCCGAATCGTCCATCTCCAGACATTCCTGTACATAAAGTCCACTTTTCTTCTTAAGGGTCACAATAAAGGAACCACCTATCAACCGGCTCGTAAGGTAAAGGTAAATAATGTTTTACATTTCAATTTAGGAAAACGGTATTCGTACTTTTTTGGGGATACGAGAATGATTTAATAAACAAAAAAGCAATTTGACAATATGGACGAGTTCAATATATAAGCAACTACAGTTGGCAAAATAAAACTATAATAAATTTTCTAACCATCATAAAGTACACATAAATTTGACAACGCAACAATGATTTAAAACTTTCAGCGTCATTTTAGATTCATTCATTTTTGTAGAGATAACACGCTAACAAATTGGGATTCAACGACAAATCTCCAAGTTACATCCAATTATACCAATTGAAAATGCTTCCGCTAATTCACGCCTACATACACTAATTACGCAACTGAAACAAAAGACAAACGTAAAGTGTGTGTTTATAACACACACATGAACTGACACATTGAAGCAAAGAAATTTGAAAGGAATTTTTATTCTCCGCTTTTTTACTTGCGGACGGAAAAGTACGTCCTTAATTGCGGTTGGGTAGTTACATATGGTATGACGTCCCAGGTTACAGCTTTTGCCACTCGTGTGTTCATGCTAGGGTGGCACATAATTCTTTGACGTACCACTTGTTGTTAGAATACGGTAGATGTAATTTGAAACACAAAATAGTCTGAATCCACCTGTATACCTACTGCATTTTTGAAGTACTTTTGATGGAGAGAGTATTATGTCTTTAGGTAGATATGCTACTTTATACAAATATAATTGTAACCTTTTTTGCTTATTGTATCACATTGTACTGGACACGGGTCTATTCTTAGAGCCAGCGCATGCAGGCGGACTGGAAAGTAGAAGACATTAAATTTAGCAATGTCCATTTTATGCTGTTTCAATTGATATAAGGTACAAATTGCAATGCTCTTGAGACCGACCTCAGAGCATCGCTGCTCTTTGTGCTGACCCGTAGGCTCAATTTATATTACGGCGGAACGGAATGGAAGCGAATTTTTGTAACGATATTTAACAAAGCATAATTAAGTTTATGGTCAATTGAGAAACGTACAAACTAGATACGAGCTGACTAATGCGGATTGGGGACTTTACACTTTTACCAATGATTGTGAATTTTGATCAATATTCAAGTTTTCATCCCGAAGTTTTTAAGAAACTGCTACTACTACTATTATACATGCCGCCCTGGGGATTCAAACCAAGAAGCAACCTTTCTCTTACCTGGCTACTACCGTTTTTTGTAATCACGAATTTTGAGTAAAAAGCAGTTTTACAAATACGATATTTTTCATCTCTATATTTTAATGATCATCGTATATTATAGGGAAAAGAGTAGGGTAGGTATAATTACGGTGCTTAAGCGCCTTTAGAACGTGATAAATTGTTGTAGAAGACAGCTAGGGCACGTTACGCCTACGTACCATATTTTCTGAATTGTTTATTTATGAAAATGTTTAGACCTTAAAACTTTAAAACCTTATCTTACCTTATCCCTATCTAGGAGTAATTATTCCCAGCAAGCTTAGTTTCAGAGCTCTGATTATTATAAAAATATTAAGACATTAAGTTCAACTTGGTGAGAAAAACATCGACTGTACGTAAAGCTTGTTTAACATAGAGTATGAATGGGCCCTTTTGATGGAAATTTAATGAGGGAGCCTTTATGGCTGACCGGTGGACAAGGGCATATGAATGAAATGTCCAACCCCTTGCATTTTCAACGCTCTATTGCCCTATCTAAACGAACCTCCTTTATGTACTTTATTTTAGAGATAATATTATCTTTGCCTATGTTGTTTTTACATTTATTACTATTTGCTAGTTTTGCGGAATTTATTATAAATAAGGGTTTTGTTCTGCAGCGGAAAGATAGTCCGGTGGCATTCACATTCTGTTTTTCCTGCTAGATATTGTCGCTTAAACTATTTCTTCTAATATTTTTATTTTTATTATTTAGTTATTAAACTTTTCTAGTCTTCGCATTCCGCTATCAGCCAGCTGGCAACAGAATATTTTTTTATAATACCAAGTGAATGATGGGACAAATAAGTCGTGTGCCTGGTGTTAGGCGACCGACACGCCTATCCATAACAGTTGCAGTGCCACTCAGACCTTTAAATCCCAAAGTTTTTAGGGGCACTGCCACTGCGCCTATCACCCTGAGACATATGTTGACAAGTCCCATGTGCCTGTAATTTCATCAGCACCCTCATCCTTCAAAAGCGGAACGCAGCAATGATCACACTACTGCTTGGCGGCAGAAGTAGGTAAGATGGCAGTACTTCCCTGGACGAACTCATTCACAAGGGTTCTACTGCATTCCAAATTTTGCAAATGATATTTTGTTTCTACTAGCCTTTATAAAATCGTATCGCAAAGTTTATTTTTATATTTGTTGTTATCGTTATGTCAGTCGTTCATTTAATATAAAGACTAATTTTTTTAACGGGTGTTGGTGGTCAAATCCGAAACTACGAATAATAGTAAGAAATAATGGAGTCGATTTTGATAAAAACTAAAACTTCATCTGTTATAGTTAGGCGTACTACTTACCTGCAGGCAGACGTCTTTATTCCGTTACGTGATATCTTAATAAATACTATACGGTTAACTTAAATTATACGATAAGCTTGCGTGACAGGTGAACAAATTTCAATTACTTACCTTGTTGGCATTTAAATTAAAAGTTAAACAAATTCAAACATTCCCTATTTCGCTCCGAGCGTCACTCAGGCATATTCCTTGGTATGATCTTTAACGAAGTAAAATTGCTTCAGGAAGATTGCGCAGTTTTTTAAAAAGGAGACGCTGGAAGTGAGAGATAATGTCGTTGTTTTTTTATGATGCAAAGTGACGAGTCGACCAAGTCGTGCATCTTGTGGTAAGTGACACTCACACACAACTGTCCACAACAGTCGCAGTGCCACTCAGAGTTCTGAGTTTTGTAGTTACAAATTACTAAAATCTGCGGGGCACTGCCACTGCGCCTCAGCGTCATCCTGAACCATAAGTTGACAAGTCCCATGTGGCTTGGCAGAAATAGTAAAATGGCAGTACTTTCATGGACGAACTCTTTCACAAGGAGTTCTATTTCTATTAAATACTCCACTGATATTTGATAGGAGCGATGGAAATTGGTCGACGACGGAATTGAGCTGTATGGCTTTTCCCCGGTATCTTCGTCCAACTCTCATCTACATGGTCAAATGCAACTATTTCTTCATACTCAACTGACTACTCACTGAATACAGTTGCTTCAGAACACACTTTCAAAAGCTGTACTATATTGCTACGTGGCTTGGTTTGAGTCCAGTGATTGGAGATCACGCATTACAAGAACGCGAGCTATAAGCCGAACTAAGGAATGTCATGTTTGACAGTCTTGAGTGTAAATGTAATAAAGCCATTTCTCAGCTCTCACTAATAAGTAGATGAAGTTCCTTGACTACGAAGAATTCCGTAAGTTTGCGTATTTGCGGCTTTATAAAATGGAAGTTGTACGAAAGTTAATACCCTACCACAGGGCAAATCGACGCGCATTACTGTGCGATACTTGTACACGCCGAAGAAAGGGATACTCTATAGAAAGGGTAGTGATAAAAAATTGTAGGGAGTCCAGTCGCGCGTCATAGACAAGAGTCCTGAGCAAGTACCATGAGCGCCTCCTAAAATTAGGACCGTCAGACAGAAAGAATGTGGAGGTAGGTGGTGATTTAGTCGTTATTCAGATCCTTAATTTGTTTTGCAGCAAGAACAGGAACTGAATATTTAAGCTATTAATGTTATTAGTCCTTTGAGTCATATCAACAATTTATTAACTTACAAAAAAACTTTGTTGGCTGAGAACCAACTGAGATATTTAGTTCCAATAAAGTATTAGATGATGTAGTCTTTATTGTCATGGAACTACAAAATTATTTTCCGTAACAAAGTTTTGTTGTCATGGAGCTACGAAATCATATATGCACTTTGTGCATGACAATAAGAACTTTGTTATAGGAACTAAACACTTTTGTCGGCTCTCAACCAATAAACCTTTTTTTGTGAATGTTTCCTTATCTATTAAATCAATTTCCATTATTCCTTGGTCATAACAATAGTGTGCACAGAAGAATAAAAAATTGTTTTCAAATTAGCTCTTGTTGCAGCGGGCTGAGTAGAAAATGAGCCTACAAAAATGACTAAGTAAACTAGCGAAGGTTTTCAGCCGTTTTTTGTCCGCTTCTCTTTACACACAGCGATTTTAACAAGGTGCTTAACTATTCACTGTACAATTTAAGCTTTGCCTTAGCTTCCTCGTTAAAGTACGAGTGCTTTAATTTATAAAAAGTGGTAGCTTAACCAAAAGTAAGGTCTAATTTTCGTAACATTGCTTCTTATTTGTAACGTTTTTCAGAGTTATATTCCACTAAGGGAGACACCACTTCTTGAGAATAATAAATTTTTAAAACTTGTGAAAATCTAGAGCAAAAAAACATTACATAGGTAATGCAAAAGTTGTTCCATAATAATTCTTGATCCATAATAATTTTATTTCTTATCGAGTTCTTAGTATTTCGCGATTGTTACACACAGGTCCCATGGTCACGGTTGAATGGAACCTGTAAAGGGTCCGAAACGTCGGTTTGTTTGAAAAAACAAATGTACGCGATTTAAACCCGGAAAAATAGTTTATATTTCCTATTTTTTTTCTTTTTCGCACAGTTAATAAATAACGTAGTAAGTTTAAAACTATATTTAAAAATTTTCACTACTTGAATTCGGGTATTAACGCAACCTTTCGTGCGCTGACGCAGTAGCCGCCGATCAGCTGTCGTCGGCTACGTACGGACGCGATTGGAAATTCGCAGGAAGCAGATTCCGTTTCGGAATTCCGTTTCGGTATTACCAGGGCAGTAAAACCATACAAATCACGGACTTATCGCACACATACATTAGCATTCTATTCGAATTTTATTCCGGTTCGAAATTCCTTATGGTGGCTTGTGTATTTGGGATTCCTCGCGGAAAAAACCGTTCTGAATGCTAGTCTGCCATAGATATTGCAGGGTCGCATCACACAGTCGTAAATTTCGTACGTTTTTCGTACGTCTCTCAATTGACTCTTGTTATTCCGAACGGAAATATTCCGAAACGGAATTTCGAAACTGAATTTCGACTGTATGTGGCCGGTCTTACAATACTATGTCGAGCCGAGTCGTACGAAACGCACAACGACTTTTTCACTCTTACGTTCATGGGCATAAAGCTCTTTTTGTCCGCCGTAATACGATTCTGCGTTAATAAGTATGGCGACTCCCTAACCCGAAACTTCGTAATATTGCATTATAACTTTCACTAGAAGACACAAGTTTTCGATTTCCAAAAATTTGCTAATTATCTTTACATCGAAGTAAATAAAAGTATTTACGTTTGTTATAAAAAGTTTATGTTAATGAAATAAAAAAATAGACCAGTTAATGTCTGATATTTGCTTAGAAATATAAGAATTAGAAGTTTGGGTGTTTTGTGATTGAAATGTAGGCAATACGAAAAAGCTATTGATGTACTTGGGTTATCATGTCACTTGCTCTATAAAACCTGTCTTACAAATTAAATAGGATAATCCAACTAGCATAAAAACCACCTGCAGAATTTGAAATAGGTTTCGCAAAGAAAAATATATTTTCGTATCGAATTTTTCGTAGAACTTATAAGTTTACGCAAAGAGAATAGGTACCCAGAAAAGAATTTTCGGGGAAACTGTAATCATTATTTCGTTTGAATACTTTTGCGATAAATGTAAGTCAATGCTATTATATATATAAATTATACTGATTTATTCTGTTCTTGAATTGCCTTGATAACCATTTCCCGCTGTATAAATAATAATTTTAATTAAGATTTGTATTAAGATATAGATATAAGCGATAGCTCACCGCGCTGGTACTCCAGCGAGAGAACTGTTACTTCTCAATTAAGGGGTTTCTAAGTTTAATTCTATGTTACGTACATATGCAAATGTTAAGTAGCAATACCTCTCGCTAATAGTGAATGAAAACATCGTGATGAAACCTACATGTCGACGACGATTAGTACCTTCAGAAAACGTCTGAAGTGACTTTAACCGTGAGATCTGTAATCGGTCGATGTAACGATGATTAAAATAAGCATTAAGTAAATGTTTTGGTATTTTATTCATTTATATTTTGGACCACATATTAGGTACACAGTTGTGTTACATTAGTACCTACCTACCTACATTATTACTTAGTAACTAAAAATGTTATAATTATTAATACAAAGATCGAACCCTCCGAAAAAATTTCTTTGATCCCGCCGGATTCGAACCGACGTCTTCTAGCATAGCGCGTCAGACGCTATACCAACTAAGCCACGGAACGAATCAGCGGACCTCAGGAGTTTTTCTATGTGTTTGTTATCGTGTTTTTGTATTTGGTTTTTGCAACGAGCCTTTTTATAGCCGTAGCGTCATCTATGAGAAATCTTAAGTATTTCGTCACCCAGTTACATACCTTTACAGCTACCAGCCCTGGCTTGAGATGTCGCTGCAAATACAAAGACACGACAACAAACACATAGGAAAATTCGTAAGGTCGGCTGGTTCGTTCCGTGGCTTAGTTGGTATAGCGTCTGACACGATAAGCTAGAAGACGTCGGTTCGAATCCGGCGGAATCGAATAAATTTTTTCAGAGTGTTCGAACTTTGTATTAATAATTATAACAAACTAGTGGAGTAATTTCACAAAAAATATAATTGAATATCAATTCAATAAAAAATTAAATTGACGATGTTTTTTATGATACCATGTGACGGGACGAACAAGTCATGCGCCGGATGATAAGCGTCACGTCTGTCCATAACAATTGCAGTGGCCCTCAGAGCTATAAATCGCAAAGATCTGAGGGGCGATGCCACTGTGCCCGTCACCCTGTGACGTAAGCTGACAACTCTCATGTGCCTGTAATTTCACCAGCACCCTTACCCTTCAAAGCCGGAACCCAGTAGTGACCACCTATCTGCTTGGCGGCAAAAATAGGTAAGATGGCAGTACTTCCCTGGACGAGCTCTTTTACAAGATACTGCTACTAAATTTTGATTTCGTTCTTTGTGTGAGCTCCCACTTCAATGATCAATCAAATTTCTTGGAAATCATCTTGAAGGTGCTATTAGTGCTACCACATGCTCTGTTTGTAAGCGAGGCCATTTTCTTGTGCTGTACGGCTTTAGCAGACATTGAAGCACTTCAGAAGATGTTGTAATATTGGACGTGCAGAGCCTTCGAGCATATCGCACCCACATTATAAGTAAAAACAAAAAAGTTAAAATTTATTTATTACATTATCATTACTTAAGAATTCATAATATGTTAATTCAAAATCTACATACCTAATTATTAAACATTTTGGGATTTGCGGTTCATGTCTTGGTATTTCTACTGGTAAGGAGAATAAAAAAACATATAGTTTGTATAGCTGGAACCACAAACTTCGCTATTTAACCAAATAGAGCAAATGGGTGCGAAAGCGAAACGTGTAGCGTCTTTTTCTCTTCTCGTCTCTTATTGTATGAACATAAAGTTTTTTCTGACTAGCTCAAGCCTCGCTCAAGATTCTCCGTTAATGATTGTAATGATAATAACTAACAATTGTAATGATAATAATTGTAATGATAATAATTGTAATGATAATAA
>NW_020654972.1:756031-760020 GCF_003589595.1 Hyposmocoma kahamanoa
AATTGTAATGATAATAATTGTAATGATAATAATTGTAATGATAATAAAATAACTAAATGCTCAATTCTTCTGTTTATTTAATTATTTTTACTAGACGAACTATAGTGACACTTGAACTCGAATAAAACATTCTTGTTAACACACAAGTACTTCTTATTATCACTTCTTTATGCGACTACAACAACACTACGACAACTGCCTCCGTGGCCGAACGGTTACCATGCCGGACTGCCACGCAGAGGTCCCAGGTTCGATTCCCGGGCCGGGAGTAATAGTTGTATGGCCTACAATTATTTCTGTCGTGAGTTTGGGTGTAATTTGTGGTTATCTATGTGTGTGTCCATGGCATCCGCGACACAGGGTTTCCCTAGTGCGGGGTTATGTTGAGTGTGTGCGTTATTTATTATTATTTATTTATTTGCGTTACTATATTTAACAAATCCTTTGACGTTGCCTAACGCACGATCAACATTGTATAAAGTACCTAGACCAAGTTTACAACAGAGTTTTAGTTCATATATTAACTGACTGTTCTAAGCACTGTACAGAGTTCTTAATTACAGTGACAAAACTATTCGTAGTTTAAAAATAAACATCATTTTAGATACGATCTTTAGACAACTGAACAGTTGTTCACCGAACATAGCTAAGTACCATCCCGATTAAATTAATGGGCTTCAAACAAATAAAACCTGCTTTGAGATCAATCCATCCGGATTGGAGCTATAATGTCATAAATACACAAACATATACATAGACAAAAGCTTCAGACTTATTATATATTTGACTGCCTCTGTGGCCGAACGGTTACCATCCCGGACTGCCGCGCAGAGGTCCTGGGTTCCATTCCCAGACCGGGTGAAATTTGTGTTTGGCCTAAATTTATTTCTCTCGTGAGTTTGCGTGAAATTTGTCTATGTGTGTATCCATGGCGCATGCAACACAGGGTTTCTCTAGTACGGGGCTATGAGTGTGTTGCGTTTATTATTATTACTATAGACTTATAACTCTCGTTTTTTGCGTGGGGGCTTATAATACTTTTTTGTTATGCAAGGCTGCAAAGTTGTTGTTTAATGTGAGTGTTTATAATGAAACCTAAGCAAGCGAAGGATCCTCCACGAGCGAAGCGAGTCGTTCAAAAATAGAATTCTGAGCGTAGCGAGGATTTCAAGTCAAGTTCAAGTCGCAAAACCGTTTTGCTGCCGAGCAAAACGCACAACTTTTCACCTCTCTATGGCGAAGAAAATGATAGGTGAAAAAAAAAACAGTGGAAATGTAACAAATCAGTTTTATTCATTAATTCATCAAAAATAATTTAATAAGCAATATTAGTTATCGCTGTCAATTTAATGTGAACAATAATAAGAACAAAATATAGCAACAGATTTATATTACATAAATAATGTACGACAAATAGCGTAGTTGAATGTCATTATGTTTTTCTTTCATCGAAAGAAAAAGTTGGTGCACCCCAGTCCATCGTCAAGTTCGAATTACAAAAACCTTTTCTACGCTAGCGTGAAAAAAACGCTTTACGCACAGAATGAGAAAAAAGCCTTTCCGAGCAAGTGAGGTGAAAAGTACTATTGCTTGACAAAACAGCTCTTCTCCGCTTCGGTAAATAATAAACCGACGATAAAATAAAATTCATGAACACAAGTAGAAATTACTTTTCATAGAGCTCAGCCTAACTCCGGATAATTCTAGTTAACAAGTTAGTGTCAAAGTTAGAACAATGTTTTCTATCGCAGAGGGCACAAGTTAAATTGTATTAGCATTGCGAATGCGGACTCTATTCCGTGGTGGTTACGTAACTGGACAAGTGTTGATTGAATTTGTTGTTTGTCCCTTACTTGTTAACTAGGTACATTTCTAATGCATGCATTGCTATTCACTTCTGTTACACAATACAAACTACTGTATCATGAGCATATAGGCTAAAACATGGAAAGTCAGTAGTTACAATTTTCTCACAATGACAATCTCTTAATAAAGACATCGAGTAAAATAAAAAAAAGTAAATATCTTTTTTAAACGATAACGCCAGAGAACTGTATGGGATGATGAGTGGGGTCTCTCTTAACAGGGTCCTGGGGGAATACCAGCGTTGTGGACAATCGCGGCATTTACGCAGAGCCAACCTCTTTTCACTGCCATGACTTCCAAAGCATTTTAGTTTAAATTATAAATATAAATAAATAAATATCAGACAACACCACATACGTTGCTCTGATCCCAAAGTAAGTAACTAAAGCACTTAATTAGTTCTATGTGAAGTTGTAAGTTCTGTCTGTTAATTTAAGTGATTTTTTATAATAATTGTAGTGTTAGTTACTAGTTCGTTTTAGTAAGTAAGTTGTCATGGAAGTGAATAAAGTTTTATCTGTCCTCGATGGCACTCTCAACGTCTCATAAAAGTTATGGTTCGTTTTAAAACCGCGGTGGCAACGCTGTTCATGAAAGGGTTACATCATAATAAAACCAGGAGTTTTACACACAAATTTTACCTGTCCACATGCGAATTTATTTGAAGTATAATATGTGTAAATAACATTTAGCTATACAAAAGGTAAGAGAGATAGAGTTAAAAGACAATTCGCGCGCGTACAGACATGCACAGATAACTCTCCTTACCAAATTGTCGTATTTGATATTTATGTCGTAAATTATAAAAACGATATTATGATCTTACATAGTTTTCAAAAGCGTTTTCGATGCTCCATTACAAGTCGCATGTCAACCTTTTTCGAATATGAACTATATTACTAAAACGAAAATACGTTTTCCTGAAAAAAATTACAATCTGATTACACTAGTTCGTCAGAAAAAATATGACATTTTCTGACGAACTAATGTTAATACGTCAGAAAAGGTTATATCTTTTCTGACGAACTAATGTTGTCTGGAAACAAGTGTAGAATTTATATCTCATTAAAATTTTGCCAGGGCCATTAGCTAGGCGACATCTTGAAATCGATTGATATTCAACAGTGAAGACCCGTTTATTCAACCCATATATACTATGACTTATGGTGCCGAGACACGGACGCTCACACAAAAGGCTACGTATAGAATGAGAGTCGCACGGAGAAGCGTGTCATGCTCGGTATCAAGCTTATAGACCTGGTTGCGAATTCCGAAATCTGAGGAAAAGACATAATGTGAGGCGTGACAATAACAGATGGAGTAAAGTGACAACAGAATGGTGGCGTCGTGGCTACAGAAACGTGAGACGTCCTGCAATGAGATGATCAGACATTGATAAAATCGCGGGTCGTAGTAGGGTAAGACTAGGTGAAGTCGAACTATGGACGACGAAAAATTGAATTTCGCTTCGTGTATAAATAATGATGTAATGACCTGTACTTATATCATTTCAACTAACTAGATTAGTTGAAAACGGTCTCCAGAGGCTGAGTTGCTTCTTATGGTATATCTGCCATTTATAATGATAAAATTTCTCCCGCACATCCTTTCACAACGTGTCAACCATTAACTTGTCGTATTGTGTGCCATCGATACGACAAGAAGAAGACGATAAAATTTAATCCAAAAGTCTCAATATACAAGATCATTGAGTAGCCACAATTACTAGAAAAAGGTCTATAAACTAAATCTTATACTTTTTATTTCATTTTAAGGTGACCAGAACTTTAGAACGTAACTGCGAAAGAAATTTCAAACCACCCAGTGTATTTTTCAATTTAATAACAACGAATACAGTATAATTATATTAAAATATTAATGTATACTTGGGTGCATATTCTCTGTTTTATATGTACGTAATACAAAGAATATATTACTCTATGTAATAAATAAACTACTACTTCTGTCTCCCAGTACACTACGTACACGTAAGCTAGGTTTCTAACATATCTCTTACATTTCTTCTACTAACATCCTGTTTTAAATACTTGCGTGTTATAATAATGGATGTTATAACATTATTTTATTTTCGTTTCGAGTTTAGTTTTATTTAATATTAAAGT
>NW_020654972.1:760030-835504 GCF_003589595.1 Hyposmocoma kahamanoa
TTGCGGTATAGAGGTATCCTAGGAGGAACTCCGTGCAACTTAGGTAATGTTGTCGAGTACTAACTGGGGAAAAGAGCTGATATATATACATATATGTATATATAAAGCTTCAAACTTATAACTCCCAGGGGTTTAAACGAGCTTACTCTTAAGTATTTTTGCTACCTGTTCCAAATAATGGATAAGGTGATATTAATATCTAGGCTTACACTAATATCTCACCTATATATATATATATACACCTATATATATATATATATATATATATATATATAACTTAATACCAAAATAGTCACTCGTAGTCATTAACAGTCGATACAACCTCAAATGGCTTTGGTTGATTCCACATTACAGTGAAAGTGTTGAATGAAACACTTTGGAAAAAATATATAGTAACATTGAGGATATACACTGATTGTCATTTCTACATTTTCACGATACAAAAAAAAAACACTTACAAAACAAACAAACAAGACATAACAAACTTACCTCGAAATTGTACAAGAAAACGGCAGCATTCAATGGGTACTTTGCTTATACCAATGTTTTTTTTATATCAACTGAGCTAAACAGAACATGTATACGATATACATTTTTAAAACGGCTTTAAATTCGTTTGTAAAAAAGAAATTCTGAAATAAGTTTTTGATGATGTTATTTGTGTACACCTGTGCATGAACAGCCAGTGTCTCTGCTGTTCGACCCGCTATAGAACCTATTCAGTACGGGAAAAATTTGAATTCGACTGAAGTTGACACTACGACTCGAAAATTTAACACCGCGATTCTTCTTCTTCTTGTCGAGTCTGCAACTGCAAGCTGCAAGCTTTATCCCCTTAACGGTTTCCTTTAGCAGGTCTTCTTAGGTGCAGCTGGTCGGACACAGTGAGAGCAGGTAAGACATATTTTGGAGTGGCGGATTCGCAAGCATAATGGTTTTGAGTCGGGTTGATATTGCTCCACTTCACAATGTTGTCTCTACATCGGCCAACGTGTGATCTAAGATTGTTCAGAGACTTTCATATTGACCACTGCAACTCGTGTCGCAAACCGCGAGTAAAAGACGGTCAACAGCTTCCAGCGACAAACTCCGGACCTACTTTATTTATTTATTTATTTTATTTTATTTATTTTTTTATCTTGGACATTTTGGGCACCTTGTTGCAGGGACACAATTTTATTCATATAATTTAATCCTAGTCCTTTCTAGTATTGCTTTTATTGTACCGCATATTTCAACTCATAGTCTAATTAAAGCTCACAGTAAATAATCCCTTTATTTATTCTCAAGTTATAAAGATCCATAAATAGATATCTTATAGACTAATATACACAATAATGTAAAATAATAACACTAATTATTCACACATACTGTCTGCGACGTGTGACGCAACCCGGGTGTCCGGTAACTGGCCTCGGAATGGTTGGTACATGGCAATCCTTACATAGAGCTTGACATAGAGTTGATTTACTAATGGAAGTGGAATGATCAGATGAGAGGAACTCCTCAACTGTACACTGGCACAGCAGCTACCTTTGTGCTGCTGTAGCTGGTGAAATTACAGCCACATGGGACTTGACAACTTATGTCTCAGGGTAACGAGCACAGTGATAGTACCCCTCAGATCTTTGCGATTTAAAGCTCCGAGTGGCACTGCAACTGGTGTGGACAGACGTGTAGTATACTATCAGGCGCACGACTGCGATGTCACTTGTATTATATTGTATATGAGCTTGAACACAGCGGAACCGGATTTTTAAAGTCGATTTTTTATAGAAAAGTTATAATTGTTTAACGAAATATACAGATTTTACTAATGGATCCAATTACATAGAGAAATAAAAATGTTCAAGTCGTTGATTAAATGTAGCCCTAAATAAACACTTTATTTTTAATAAATACTCTTTAGACTTTCTAAACAAACTTGTAACGGCTGCAAAACATAAAGTACGGAAAATAAAAGTAAAATATTTGTACTAAAGTTGTTCCATGTCATGGACATGTGTCGTATCTCGAACTATAATTGGATCCTTTGTTAACATCTTTGTATGTGTCTTGAAATAAATTGAAACCATACTTGCTATAAACAATTTCTTGTTGGCTTTTAATATAATGTGAACTTTCTATTTCCAAAGCTACGAACACAATTTCTCAACATAGGACGAAGAATACCGTAAGAAATTTTAAAACGGTAATAACAAAATTCTTGTAAAGTTAACACCGTCGAACCTTCCGCGACTAGGTTGAAGAAAAATTAAAACTTCTCAAATATTGACCAGAGAATGGCCAATCTTTAGTAATAACGGTTCCCTGATAATATATTTGTAAATCCATTCGTACGTTTATGATAATTTACATATGCAGCATGGGAAAGTTGCCGGATTAAATACAACTATCGTACTTATTTGTATTGCAATGAAAGAGTTAAAAGACAATTCGCATGCGTACAGACATGCACAGGTAACTCTCCTCACCAAACTGTCGTATTTAATAGTTATGTCGTAAATTATAAAAACGATATTATGATCTAACATAGTTTTCAAAAGCGTTTTTGATGCTCCATCACAAGTCGCATGTCAACCTTTTTTGAATATGAACATATGTACACTCGAGAGCAATGAATCCGGGTCACTAAAAGAATCCGAAAAATCTCGGAAACTAAAAATGCTAGGTTAATGCAATAAATTGTATTTAATAGACAATTTAATACTCCTTAAATGAAGGTATTAAAACTTTTTAGTTATTGTAAAGTTATATCATAAAAAAATCAAATATGAAAAGGGAACACTTTCGAAGATGGAACTACGAAATTACAGCATTTGTTTTTGCTTTTGTTTGTAATCTGTCATTTATGTGGGTACATAAAGCATGTTGATAGTGCTTAATATTCATTATTTAAGCTGAAATCATGTCGCTTACACTTGAAGAATGCACCAGAATACTTACATTGGTGGAAACTGGCCGGAGTCAGCGCGATACAGCCAGGACTGTCGGTGTGTCGCTGTCAACAGTACAAAGAGTTCTCCGACGTTACGAAGAAACTGGTTCTAACCTACGCAGACCAGGAACGGGCAGAACTAGGTGTACCACAGCACGAGAAGACCGATACTTGGTGAACACCATGCTTCGAAATCGCTTTCTCACAGGAGCTGAACTCACAAATCAGTTTCGACGCCTCGGAGGAAGTAACCCAAGTGCATGGACAGTAAGACATCGGCTTGCTGAATCTAACTTAAAACCCCTTAGACCTGCAAACGGCCCTAAACTGGAGCGTGGGCATCGTATTTCAAGACTAAGATATGCCCAGAACCACGTAAATTGGAGTATTGAAGATTGGTCGAAAGTTATGTTCTCCGACGAATCAAAATTTATGCTCTACAAGCACGATGGAAGACACAGAGTGTATAGAAGACCAGGGGAAAGATTCAAGCAAGCATGCATCGAAGAAAAAGTAGCCTACGGTGGTGGGTCTGTACTTGTGTGGGCCGGAATTTCTTCTGAAAGTCGCACAGAGCTGGTGATCATAGAAAACGGCTCTTTAACTAGCGAAAGATATGTAGATGAAATCCTCAATGAACACGTTGGTCCATTTATGGTCAATTTTGGTGAGGATGCTATATTTATGCATGACAATGCCCGACCTCATACAGGTAGGATTGTAAATGACTACCTTCAAGAGATGAACATTACTTGTATGGAGTGGCCAGCGCGCAGCCCGGATATCAACCCGATCGAGCATGCTTGGGACGAGCTAGGGAGATGCGTAAAACAACGAAACCCTCCCCCAATCACGCTTCGTGAGCTCAAAATTGCTCTCACAGAGGAATGGGAGAATATTCCCCAAAATCGTATAAGGAACTTGGTGTACAGCATGCCAAACCGCCTAAACGCAGTAATGGAAGCACGAGGAGGCAATACGAAGTATTAAAATTCAAGAAAATCGTAATAAAGTTCAAAAATTTCATGTTTCCTATTTTGTTTTAAGGAGAGATCAGCAGTTTTTTTTCTTTATGTAATTTTGTGTAAATAAAATGTATGGTGACTCATATTTTTTTACTTTTATTTAAGGAGTATTAAATTGTCTATTAAATACAATTTATTGCATTAACCTAGCATTCTTACTTTCCGAGATTTTTTGGATTCTTTAAGTGACCCGGATTCATTGCTCTCGAGTGTATATATTACTAAAACGAAAATACGTTTTCCTGAAAAAATTTTCAATCTGATTACATTAGTTCGTCAGAAAAGTTCATATCTTTTCTGACGAACTAATGTTATCTGGAAACAAGTGCAAAATTTATATCTCACAAAAATTTTGCCAGGGCCATTAGCTAGGCGACATCTTGAAATCAATGCAATGACTGAATGAATGGAAACATAATTCGCAATGCAAAATATTTCTATTGAACTGGCAGATTTATAATCTCAGTACAGAGTACTAAAAAATCCGACCACAAAAGTTTTTCGTCCCCCAGTTTGCCACCCTTAGAGGTGGAAACATTTTCTTCAAATTTAAATAGGACCACTTCTGAGATACCCTCTTTCCAACAATCATCAAAATCGGTTCACAAATGTTATCGCGTAACATGCATACAAAAAAAACATACAGTCGTAGTAACCACCCCCTTTTTCCTTGAAGGCGGTTAAAAACTAAATTGTATTCTGCTATTAATCGAAATTCTTTCCACAACTACTAATAAACTCACAATGATTGCTGAATAAGAATGCTGTGAAAGAAAATGGCTTTCTCTGATCTCATACTCCATTTTATAAAACATTGTAAGCTTAGAAATTTTGAAAAAGCGAAAATTTTACTTAAATTAACTTCTCGCGGCACTTAAAGCCTGACCCACTTCGCGAGGAATTTTGTAAAAATATATCACCACTCCACTATCGGACTAGAGTAACGTAATTTTCAATAAACGTATCTGCGTAACTGTTATTGAGAACAGTGACGTGTTAGTGAAGGGTCAAAAGTAAAATTTGGACCGGTACCAAGTTACGGAAAAAAGTAACTGTTACTTATATGAGTACTTTAATTTTACTTTCTTACTTACTGCTAAGTAAAAAATTTTGTATCTCTAGTGCCTTACGTTACACATATTATTATTATTCGCAACATTCATTAGTAACATTAATTTAAAACATACAATACTTGTTGGAGGTCAGTTTATTTCCGGTCTACTACTAATCCTGCACGTATTATATACTAAGTAATCAAATAATCTAGAATATCCTTTATAAATGAAAATGGCTGTTATGTTCAAATCCGTTCGGATTTTTGCATATATTTTTGTAAAAAAATCCTTTTTTAATTATATATAAATTACCAGTATATACCTATGTCACTGGATTTAGAAATTCACATATTACAATCAACATCACGGGTGGGATGTGCGCCGTAGAAGTAAAACTGAAATGTGGCTTCATGTTTACTTCTAAAAATAAGAAAATAGCAGTGAAAATACCACATTCCCTCAGAGCATCTCTAAAACCAAACTGTGAAATTGTCTTTTTTAAGTAAAAACAATAAATCCGCTGTCGTCGTAACCGTAACTCATATCGTGAAAGCGATGAGGGGTGAAAGGGAACTTCCACATTCTTTTTGCTCTTCTGACCGGGTCACTGAAGTTTTGAAAACATTTGGGTCATATTGCGCGATGTGTCCATGAAAAAGAACTCCTAACTTTGCCACTTGGGCAAACTTAATAAGCGGTTAGAGGGGTACTTAACTTTTTTATGTTTCCTTTAGTGGGTTGTTTAGGAAATTGTCTTATATGAGTGGAATTTCTCTTGAGGGTATAAATATTTATGTTGTTTTTATATTGACAATATTTGCCAAGTTTATACCATAGTATAATAAGACAAATATGGTAACTCCATACAAACGTAGTAGCGCGGCTTGTATGTGTGCACGCCCGCCACGCACCGTGTACTGACGAACACATTCGCATTATCTTGCAGTACACTTACTATGGGCCTCATAAAAAAGCTCAAAGTCACTCAATGAGCCATGAAGTGAGCAATGCTCGGCATTTCTCTACGTGATCGAAACAGAAATGAGGAGATCCGTAGAACGAAAGTCACCGACATAGCTCGAAGGATTAGCAAGTTGAAGTGGCAGTGGGCACCTAGTGAAGACCACGAACCGGAAGGCGTTCATTAAGACAGCCCACTACTAGATGGACGTATGATCTGGTAAAGGCGGCGGGTAACCGATGGATGCACGTCGCGTCCGATCGGCTGGTCCGGAAATCTTTGGGGGAGACCTATGTTCAGCAGTAGACGTCTTCCTGCTGCTATGATGAGGACGATGATGACACTCGCGTTGCATAACGAGGGTTATCGCACGCGCCATTAATTTAGAATCGGTTTTTTTTTAATGTTTTAAAAATATGAATAAATGACGTTAATAGTAGACGTGTTTATTGTTGTGTTTGAGATTTGAAGTTAGCCTCAAATTCTGAATAGTTCATTGCATTGCATTTCTATTTCATAATCAAGATACCAATCCGCGATAGTGACATAAAAACATCAATACATATGTGCCTACTCCATTTAACAAAGATTATTATAATACAGCATGAGAACACCTTATGAGAAACCCTGTGCTCCTAGGGAAGTGTAGGAATTTACGCGTCGAACAGGCGAGGCATGACATAATGTCTCTTATTATGCTATGTTAATACAATATGTCACTCAGGTAACATTAAAGTAATACAAAAAGTTTGGTAGTCCAGTCACGGAGTAATTAACAATAGTTTCCTTAAGTCTAGGATAAACATATCGTTGAGCGTTATTGTTGACGAAAGCGGGTATTGATGGCAAGTCTCGATCTTTATTCCGTTTTGTATATTATTACATATTTCTGAATAGTGATCCCTGTGTACGCAAAAGTTCACATAAACTTGTACAGCTCTTCGTTGGAACACTTAAGGATATTACCGAAAATTACTTGGGGCACTGCAATGCAGTCCCCGAGCGGTGTGGAAGTAATTAGTATAACGTTTTAGCGCTAATTTTGCGACTAAGATTATTCTGAACGTAGTTAAATTTGGAAAAGTTGGATGGCATGCTCTAGTTTTTGCCCGATTTATAACCATCTGGACTAGTCTGTTAAGTTTATATTAAATTAAGTAAACACCTGTTTTATGGAATTAATTTGGAACATGTTGTGATAGAGAATCGAATTTTAAAGAAAAAAGTAATCCGCGTCCAACTAAAAGTTTTATGAATATTTTGTGACTAAAACCAAAAAAGAAATACATATTTATTTAGTACATTTGTTCAAAACAATTTCTACTTAAAAACTTACAATGATTGCTAATAAGAGGACGTAGTGAAGGAAAATTGTTTTCTCTGCTGCAGACAGCATTTTATGAAACAATTTACAAATAAAATTTTAAGCTTAGTAAGTTTGAAAAAGCGAAAATTTTATTTAAATGAGCATCTCACAATGCTTTTCCTATCATTCATACCATTAGTCAAAGTTATTATAAAAACCTCAACACGTTTAGCGCTATTTTAATAACCTGTGCTCCAAGTGTACTAATTTGAAATCATCTCACTTGTGTGTCAATAGCAGGATTTTACACGTTTGGTATTCTGCTATAATCTCAGTACAGAGTACAAAAAAAACCGACTTCAAAAGTCATTCATCCCGCAGTTTGCCACCTTTAGAGGTAGATTATTTTCTTAAAATTTAAATGGAATCACCTCAGGTACCCTGTTTCCAACAAAAAAAGATTCATCAAAATCGGTTCACAGAGTTATCGCGTAACATACATACAAAAAAAACATACAGTCGAATTTACAAAAAAGAATCGAATGTCGAACCTCGTCCTTATTTTTGAAGTCGGTTCAAAAGTTAAGAGCAGTAGCTTGTCAGTGCATAACCATCGAGCTACTATTTAAATGCCATTGCAATTTTTTGGTATTCTGCTCTTCAATGGCGAGTCTACTAATTATTTGACACTAAAAAACTCATTTAATATGAAAACTAAATTGCTACTTAACCCAGACATGTAATCCATAGTTCTCCACAAGACACAGACATTACAATAGTGGCACACTATTACAAAATAAAACTAGGTAGTGTTGTTAAAAAGATTAAAGACATTTCAACAAAATCCCAGGAAACTTAATAAAATATCTAAGTAACTTATAAACATCTTTCACTAGATACTTAAAAAATATTCAAACAAAAATTACCAAGCATTTATTTAACCATTAATGGCTAAATTGGGTTGACCTGATTTACAAACTTTTGTAGTAAAGTTGAGTTTTTAATACAAGTTTTTTCTTTACTTTATGTGTTAAGGACCTTAGCGGCGCTGATGTAATGCCGTAATAGTGTTTTAATAGCTTGCACACACACCCCTTTTAATGAGAAATGCCATTTACCTACATCTTGGGACAGTCATTAGTGATAATTAATTCAGGGCACTTTCAAAGGGAGATAAAAAGGAACTGACATGACGATGTTAAACGTTTTTGATTGACTTTTGGCAACACATCGAGGACTTAGGTTTTGGCGATTGTTACATATATAGAAAATGAAAGTGTGTTTTCCGGATCTGAATCGTGTATATTTATTTTTTCTTATTTTTTTTATTACAGTCAGCCATATGACCTGTAAGAGGCCCGAAACGTTGATTTGTTTGAAAAAGAAATATATTTGCACCGATTTGTTTTTGCTTAGTTTTTTTTTAATACAAAATGTTCACTCGATTTAATTTTATTTCAAAGTAATTGATAATACGTAACTAGACAATCTTTTATACAGATAAACGAGGCCTGTGCATATAGATTTAATAGATTTTGAATGTAGTAACATTAATAACACAGTGTTTCTGTCATACGACTTGTTCGACCCATCACTTGATATTGTAAAAAAAATTAGTAACCATTGTGTTTCTAATGGTTTCTTTTTTTAATAATCCAAAACACTTTCATTTTCACAAATTTTGAATGTAGTAAACATCAATAATACAGGTTTCAGTTATGCTAACTAGTTTCTGTAATGGTTTCTTTTCTAACCAAAAACACTTTCAACAAGACGACATTCCATAAAAACAATTTTCGTTTTTCGAGTTTAAGAATGTCATTTATTTATAATCGACTTCAAAAAAAGGAGGAGGTTCTCAATTCGAGTTCGAGTTTTTTTATGTATGTTACGCGATAACTCCGGTATTTGTGATTCGATTTTGATGATTCTTTTTTTGTTGGAAAGAGGGTACTTCCATAGTGGTCCCATTTAATTTTGAAGAAAATCATCGGTGAATGATTTTCTTCAAAATTAAATGTAAGTTTCAATTATAAGATTAATAGTCAATATTTTACCGATTACTTCCGGTTGTTCTTATATATATTTCGATTATGCTAATACTTTTTATAAAAATATTATATATAAAGCTAAATTAATGCTACATACAGTCATCATGTATGCAACCAAGTTCCAAGCAATTTAAAAAGAGAAAGAAAAACGCTGAACTCATATTTCAAGATTACATCGTAGCGATAGATAAATATAATTTCCCTTTCAATATTTAATAAGCTAGTGCCGCTAACCATAATCCATTGAAAATTCATCTAGAGCTGTTTATAGTCGGTTGCGGTGTTTTATTAATTATTTACTCCGCCAGTTCCTGAAAGCCAGGATTTTAAAAGAACTGTTAACGACTTGGAAACAAAGACAGGCTGTGTAATTTTGTATTAAAAGAAGGCTCTTTTTTATATTAGCTTTTAATTTCTGTGAAATATTTTCTGAAACATAGAATGGGGGAAAGTTTATTATTCAGATCGTTTAATTTTTAACGGAAAGCTTTTATGTCCCGGGAGAGCAAAAATAATTGTGATAACGACTGAATATAAATAACCGTAAAATTGGAATAAGTTTTCTTGAGTGTAGCTTATTTTAAAATTAATTCGCTCATATGGTACGTGAACTGCTAGTCACTAAGGTGGAAAAATATGTAAATTTTGTACAGGAGAAATAACAACAATAAAAAGTATTTTTCACCGACTTTAAAATTACAGGCACGTGGGACTTGTGAACTTATTACTTATGTAGGGTGACGGGCGCAGTGGCAGTGCTCCTCAGATCTTTGCAACTTAAAGCTCTGAGTGGCACTGCAACTGTTATGGACAGGTATGTAGCTTACCATTAGGCTCACGACTTGTTCGTCCCGTCACTTGATATAATAAAAAACGGAGGAGGGTCTCAATTCGATTATATATATATATACATATATATATATATATATATATATATATATATATATATATATTTAATGCGATAACTCCGGCGGTATTTGTGAACCGATTTTGATGATTCTTTTTTGTTGGAAAAGGGTAACTCTGTAGTGGTCCCATTTCAAGAAATTATTCCACTCCCAATGGTTGCAAACTAGGGGATGAATCCGGTTGTGCGCACTTTCCAGAAACCGATTTCATAAGAGCTTAGCATATTATGTAATTCCACGAACCTTTGAGGTCGGTTTTTTAGTATTCTGTACTGAGATTATAGAAAATAAGCTTCTTTTTTGTTAATGTAGAATAGAGGGAAACTTGAACCCACTTTCATGAAAATAAAAATGAATCTAGTCTTGAAATTCAATTTCGATCGTTTCATGATAACTAAATTGTTTTCCTTATAGACAATTATCTAAATTGTGGAAAAAAATAATGGTCGGTAGGATTCAAGTGAAATGTATATGGAGAGCGACGAGGAGCTTGCAATCTGCAACTTTTCTAAGTTACAAAAGGTTTGTTCGGCGGTATGCGCTCTGACGTTATCTTGTTAAAACTTGTGAAGATTGCTTAACTAGCCGTAGTTATTTCTCTACTAGTTTTCTCAAAGATCGATTGTTGTAGTAGTCCTAGACCTAAGGAAGCTAATTCTCAATTCCTGCGTAATTTGCTATGAATCGGCTTCAACAATAGCTTGCAACTCGTCATCAAAATTGATCAGTACTCAAAAATAAGGTTAGATGTATTGTATCCGCGCCATAGTGCTGCATTCATCCACGACGGAACTCACTTTAATAAATGACACATTTTAATAGTATATTATAAATATACCCTTCGATTTGAAAGCGAATGCGAAGCAAACCAAAAAGGAAACAAAAAACATACTGTCGAATTGAGAACCTCCTCCTTTTTTTGAAGTCGGTTAATAAAAAGCAATGAAATATTTAGTTTAGAAGCCATAAGAGTTTGTTTTAAAAAGTTTGTAATTCGAATCTTTTTTAGTGACTTCGCTTAATTTCAAAATCCTCCGAACATCCAGTTTTTCTCGAACTTTCCGGTAACCGATTTCATTAAAACTTGGCAAATAGATGTAATACCACGAACTTTTGAGGTCGTTTTTTTAGTACTTTGTACTGAGATTACATAATCTCAGTACAAAGTACTAAAAAAAATGTCATAAAGACACAAGATATTTTCCATACGTGACGATTCACGTTACCTACTTTCACTGGATCGTCGTGCGAACTCATAGATTTCTGCGATGCGACGTCGCATCACAGTTTTGCGTGAAAAAGTTGCCGACTAACTTTGTTTTCCTAGAATCTTTAAACGTGTCTCGTGAAAAGTTGTCATTGTGTATACTGCATGACGTCACGAACTTAAAATCTATAAATAAGTTATAAAGTAAAAATGACTAAATAGAACCTTCTTGGAGGAGACCCGTATCCAGCAGGGAAACATATAATGATTGACGATGATAATGAAAACGTGATAAAATAAAGAAAATTGGATCCTTATTATTGTTTAGTATAAAAAAAATTACATAAAATTAATACCAAAAATAAAGATTATTTACGTACTAAAATATCGAACGCAATTTTTCTCGAAATTCCGAGCATTTTTATTGTTGACTCAGAATCGTATTACTCTCCCGGACATATAATTCGAGCCACCTTGTATTTTCAGTATTAAATGGTTAAGCTTAACACGCTGTTGAGCAACGTCTCATAAGGTTATCAAAATTATAATTGACACAACGTATAATCACGTCTACCTTAAATGTGCTTTTTAATACGCTCTACGTTTATCGACACCGGAACACAAAGTAAATTCTATAGGCTTCATTTGTGCACCACATGTTAAACAATGTTTGTTTGATCAAAAACTATTGTGCCATTTTGAAACTGATATACTACACATCGTTTCCATATATCCTTGTTGAAAATTTGAATTTGAAAACCCGGGAAACTCATTCTTTGACGATAAATATATATATATATATTTATCTATATATATATAGATAAATAATATATTATATATATTATTATATATACTTATATATATTATATATATATATATATTTTAGATTCGATGAAATATTTGTAAGACCTACATTTATTACTCTCGTGAGTTTGTATGTAATTTGTGGTTGTCTATGTGTATCCCCGTGCCACACTCGATACAGGGTCCTCCTAGTGCGGGGCTATGAGTGTGTGTGTGTTATTTAAAAAAAAATTGTATTCTAGCCCTTTAACAATAAGTATTCAATGTGGCTCCAAAAATGTGTCCGGGCGTGTATTACATGTCGCGAGAAATAACGTTGAAAATAGGATTTTTTATTAAGTATATAGTTGGACAGGTATATATCACATATTCACGTTTAACATGGCATCAACTCCAATTTAGCTTTTCAATTTCCACGTCGCCCAAACATATAAGTATGTATAAAAATTACGAGTAAATTTCGGGTGAATATAAATAAACAGGCGTACACACCTTGCCAATTTGATTGTTGAATTATTCATGATGTCTCACACGAGCCCACCTGAGCGAGGTCGAGGGGAGAGGGCCCTCGGCATACTAGCGTTACCTAGAATAAAGAATATTAAAGCAGTATACTATCTTGCAATTTGCTGACTTCGTATAGGTTAATGACGATAATAATTATGAAACTGTAATAGTACAATTTTAAAATAAAAACGAATAGAAACCATTTGTTACAACGCCACAATAATAATTCTTTATTTCGGACCATTAAAAATATCCATAGTACGTTAGTACGAGAATTTAAAAACAGGGTTACTATAATACAATGCAGACTTAACTTATTACTACACTATAAATTGGCCTTGGTTTATCCAGAATTTTACAGTTGGACAGTCAAAACTCCCCGCTATTACACTTACTCTTTTCCCGTATTACGGCCTAGAAGCTGTCCGTGTGAGCTTCCGCAAACATGGCCGAGGCACTGCACCAGTGTGGCAGCCCCATCAGCACTTTAAATGCGCTGTTATATTGAAAGCGCAGGGCGCCATAAACACGTTTCGTATACCTCACCCACAGGCTGTAGTAGAAATAAAAATAAAATCTTAATAATGAAATGACAACGCAGCAAAAACATTAAATAATGAACACTATTAAAGTAGATGTCATGTGTGCGGCTGTGGTGTATGTAATGTCGCCGCCATGAAACGGCTGTGACACAGATCTTATGAATTACTGTTATCAATTTAAAAATTTATTTATATAAAATAATTATGCTTATAAATCGACCTACTGGCGTGTTTGAAATTCATTAAAAAATTATAAGTTACAGATATTTGTAGACTACGAGTTACAAAAAAATGGCAATACTTCTTAGTGACTTCACAACCATAATAGTACCATGTAAGCTACATCCAAAGGATCGTTTTGCTAAGCAGAAACAGAGCATACCCCTAGCACCGACTTTACACATCAAGATCTTTGGTATTAATTGAGATATTGATAAACGAAATTAAGATTAATTTTCATCATGCGTGTAAATACATTTTATTTGTGAAATACTCTAAACAGGTAATAACAATAATTTATGTAAGAGATTGTATCACTGTTCTCATTTGTGTAAGCTACGGCCAGATAGCTGGGGGAAATACGAGTAACGAAATGGGCAACCGAGACACTAGCTCATTTAAGGGCTCGAATAAAAAAATATCGCGACTTATTATTGCAGCAGCAAAACACTGCTTATGGCATCATTATAGCCTCACATGGGCAATGGGAGTGGTTTTTTTTTACTTGGAGTCTATCTAGAACAATATTGGTACTATTATATAAATAATTAAATATTTTTAAGATTGATATACTCGATATATAGATTGAAATGAACCTAGTAACATTGAATTGTGTCCTATTTAAAAAAAAAACAAAATTTAGTTAATTTTTTTATAATATCAAGTGATGCGACGAACAAGTATGTACGCCTGGTGGTAAGCTACACGCCTATCCATAGTAGTCGCCGTGCCACTCGGTACAGCTTTAAGGCTGCTAACAGATTGATTCCATGTTTATTGTTGATGCGTGAAGTTGTAATCAACTTCATCGAGGTCTCGGCTGCATGAAGTTGACAACGACCTCACGCGTTAACTGCATGCAGTATATCTCGGCTACATGAAGTTGGATTCGACTGCATGTAGTTAATGCGTGAAGTCGTTATCAACTTCATGCAGCCGAGACCTCGATGAAGTTGATTACAACTTCACGCATCAACAGCAAACATGGAATCAATCTGTTGTGCGACCTCGATTGGATGAAGTTGATCTGAGGGGCACTGCCACTGCACCTGTCACCCTGAGACAATAGTTGACAAATATGCCTGATATAGGTGCTGGTGAAATTCATCAGCACCCTTACCATTCAAAACTTGAATGCAGTAATGCTCACATTAATGCTTGGCGGCAGAAACAGGATGGCTTTACTTCCCTTGGCGAAATCTTTCACAAAAATCTCTACTGCTACTAAATTATCGTAAAACAGTCGAAATTGAATTTCAAGACTAAATTCATTTTCATTTAGTAGTAGATTCAAGTTCCCTTCTATTAGTACTTCAGTAAGTACAGTACTTCCCTGAACGAGCTCTTTCACAAGGAGCTCTACTACTTTCATTGTAAATGCACAATGTAAAATAAAATTAAATAGAGAATACAAAAAGTACGCAGTTAAAATTTAAAAAAGTTTTACCTTTTTCATCATTACTCGAAAAACAAATGTGAATGTCAGCCGAGTCCTGTCAAATGAACTCAAACAGTCGGGGCACAATGCGCTTCCTGTAAAATATAAATAAAACACATGGCAACTGTTTGGAAGTTACTGCAATCACCAGAGGAATTCTACGCCGAGCTCCAAGACCGATGTGATTTAGCCGAGGCACGTCGTCTGGAAAGATACAAAGCTGTGCTATTGATTCAACGATATACCAGAGGCTACCTGATCAGGAAATGGGTAGCATGGCTGTCGTACAACGCTACCATTATTCAATGTGCGTTCAGGATCCACCTCGCAAGAAAAGCCCTGCGCGCGGCTTTGAGGAGAGCCGTAAGATCGAAGCATGCCAGGTTCTATGCTTTGGCCGCTACAAAAATACAGGTACATTTGTTTTACTTATTTTAGAATAAATAATAAAATTGAGTGAATAAGCGTAGGTAACGATTTAAAAAATGTGCAAAAGTGTTAATAAATAGAAAATATATAATATAGTAATTTTTTTTCGAATTTACGGTATATCTATTGTAAATAAAGGCTTAATGTAGTATCTTATAAATATCCGGTATGTCTTCTTCAAATTATTAAGATTGTAATAAAAAAAATGTTTGTCGCAGTCTTTATGGCGTGGTCACTATTCGAGACTATCAAAGTTCTGCTACCGCTCTTACCGAAGATGGCTTCGAACGGTAACCGAACGTGGAGACCGCCGGGCGGCTGAAGCTGCTGAATTCGGCCTTCGAAGTCGAGTTGACAACCTCAGAATTTTAGAGGAAGAAGCCCGCCAATGGTTGGCGTTTGTCGTCTTCAAATTACACCACTTGCTTAGAACCCAGAATTGCGCCGGTGTCTTTTCCGATAAAGCTTCAAACGAACTATCCGAATTCGAACAACTCTTAAAAGCCATCAAATACACGGACTATATGAAACGTTTGCGTCTAAAGTATGAAGAATTCGTCAAAATACACAAAGCGAAATTTTCAAACAAAAGGTTATTTCCGGTAATAGGTGTCGGTACAGATTATTGGTATTTATCATTACCAGAAATGTATGAATTAACAGCGCCTTCTGAGAAACCAACGGATCTAACGAGACATTTAGCATTGCATCACGGTAAAATTCATAAAGTACCATTCTTATGGAGAAGTGTAAAACCACCGTGTTTCATCGAAGGCAGAGGCCCGTATACTCCACAAAAAGCATTGAAAATCGTAAATCCTCCTCCACCGTCTCCCACACCAATTCCGGTGGGCGATTCTGAGCACCGACAGGATCCTAGATTTTATTTATATGTTAAATATTACAAACCGCGGCGTGATGTTTTAGATTACATTGACTACCATATAAATGTGGTTTTAACACGAAGATGTTCCATCCAGAAAATGGATATAAAATAAAAAATTGGAAATTTTGACCATCGAATTTATCCGAAAATTATTGTTCGACAACAATATTAATAACGCAACAACGGTTTGTTTGAAAATACTTGGTTTTTAACACGGTTGCGTATTATTTCGTTCCTTTTATTTTTCTCGCTCGGAAATCCGTAATCAGGCTGCTAAGTTTGGAAGGGTCGCCGTCCGGATGTTGCGGGCCGCGAGCCTTTTGTTGTTTCGCTTTTGTTGTTGTGAATTTTACACTTGTAATTTATTTCAGGAAACGCCATGGTGAGAAAGAAATTACGTTAAACTCTCCAAGGAAAATGTGTTTTGTAAATTAACGTTTCGCTTCCGTAGGTTTTCGGGATTGTGGATTTTATTTCATTGTGTTGAATGTGTTATTAAGAGTCACGTTCTGATTGGGTGCCCGCATTTGCAGAGGAAATTAGAGTATTTACGTTTTACATAGGGTCTCTAATTCATGTTATATTCTAGCTGCCGAACCCTCTGACGTTTGCATTGCAAATTGTGAGGTTCGGTTTTATTTCCCTAATTAAAAATACCATTGTTCAGTCAACAACACACTGAGTTTTACGCGATTCAAATTCGACTCTCTGCAATTTGCTATAAAGATCGTTCATAGTGTAAAACTTGAGGCGCTGTTGTCTGTACCTATGTTGTACTCAATTTTGATTAATTTTCTCGGATGCAAAAGTATAAGTAAAGAACTCCCCTTTCTGCTTTTGTGAATAACATAATTTACTGGCAAGCCTACCGCTAATAATGCCCGACTTATTTGGAGGCCACACGTCTTCAAACTCATTTGTCTAACAACGCCGGTTTGACATGCCAAATTTATTAGGGTCAGACAGAATAATACAGGTTGTGGGTTTCTGAACCGAGTCCTTATTGCAGCCCGTCTTAGGTACCCATTTGTTAGTCGTATAATGGTTGACCCACTTTACTTATGTGCCAAGCTGTTAGAGTGGGTGTGATTTGCGAAGCCGCAGACAATTCGCCATCGTTTTAATAATGAACTCTATTGAGACGGTGGGTTAATCCAATATCGATTGCGCTCTCAAGGTCGGAAAAGTAGTGTGATGGCGAAATGTGGCTTTATGTTACACTGAGTATTGTGAAGTTTCGTGAAAATTGTGACCTTGGGGAGGGTGTTCGGCGCATGAATAATGCATGGGGCTTATTTGCAAGTGTATCAATTTACGGCGCCGACACCCACGGTGCTATGCGCGGAGAGGCAGGCGAAGTGCGAAAAAGAACCAACGAGTGCACTCTCGCTGGAGCGTGGGCTCTCGTTTGTATTAGTAATATTTTTTTCAACAGTTGCGTAAACATGAATAGCATGACTTTTAAAACCAGTAATGTGATTTTGAGTATATTCTATCGTTGAAATCGATGAAAACGCCAGCTGACTATGTATGCATCTATTGTAATAAGTCATAGAGATATTTTGTAGTAATGGAGCTCCTTCTGAAAGAGTTCGTCCAGGGAAATACTGCCACTTAACCTATTTTGCCGTCAAGCACTAATGTGACCATTACTGTGTTCTGGTTTTGAAGATAAGGGACCTGGTGAAATGACTAGCACATGAGACTCGTCCACTTATGTCTCAAGCTGACGGGCGCAGTGGCAGTGCCCCTCAAACATTTGCGATTTAAAGCTCTGGGTGGCACTGCAACTGCTATCGATCGGCGTATCGCTTACAACTAGGTACATGATTTGTTCGTCCCTTAGATATAGAAAGGGTTCGGCCCGTCACTTGATCTCATTAAATAAATAAAGAAATAGTTCTAAATTAGATTTTACTAAAGTATTTTTTCCACAGTATAATATTTTCGTAAAATGTACGTTAGTTCGCTTAAAATGAAATAATCCTTTTATAACAGACAAAAGATAGAAGCTGTACTTCCGCGTGCATTCCCACAACTCGGCGAGTCATTTCACCGAGTTCGAAATCGATAAGAAATTCCGTGATCTGTATAAAAATGCGGGACTCGGCGGTAATTAGTGATCCCGGTATTGCCCTGAGGTCCCGGAGTATCTCTGGAGTGTGGTGGAGTATGCCGCGGGTATGCGAACGTCGTTGGGACGCGATAGCACGAAGATCCGTGCTTGGGTTGCGAGACGGGTTAAAATATTATTTTTCACAATCAAAAAGGGTTATATTTTGTGTGTAATAAACAAGAGCCAGCAAACGTTGACTCAAGGCATAAATACCTACCACTTTTAACGTTTGTTTCCTATTACGTATAAAACAGTTTACAGTTAAAGTTATCTTTATATAACCGCTATAAAGAAACCTAGACGGCTAACCATGTAATGCTTATACTCTACTTTTCGGTTTAGTATTACCGTTTAAACTAATGTTAGGAACTAATATTTGTCTAACTTTTGATAGTCTCACCGTTTAACCTACTACATTTACTGCTCAACTGTCAAAAGGTTTACACCCAGAAAAATATATAACGCCACTGGGTTGTTTTACGGCTTACGTGATTAGCTTGCATCTCTAACATTGTCATCATTCTGTTCATCTAATTCAGAGGTACTCCAACCTTTTGTCTCGCACGCCACTTTGTTTTTTATCTGTTTTATAATTTCATCTACTTTATGTTACTCGCAGTACTTTTCCTTTTCATAAATTTAAACGATTATTGCTCCATATTTTGTTTGTTGTGAAAGTTTACTTCATAGATAATTTATATTGTAAGATATTAGATGTAGTGGGAATATATTGTATATATGCATGGTACCATCAGCGCAATTTTCATACATGAAAAGTCAGAATTTTGGTCAAGACCTGCTTAAATGGGTTCTACATTCGTGGACCCCCATTACGTCTTATGAACTCCCTTTTTCCGTTGACATGTATCCCTTGTAGATTAAAATTGAACCCTGGGGGTCGATGTAGACCGCTTTGGGAGTCGTAGATCTTATTTATCTACACTAATCTCATAACCAATCATGTGTAGACTGTTACGCGAACATTTAGCAAAATAGACAAATATTTATTCAAAAATAAAATCGTGTCTGTTTTGATGCTTTACCTAGGGTAGGTCAATGCTTTACATATAATTTTTTATGCCAGTTGTAGGCATTATCAATGTAACATTTTTAGTACAAAGCGTTTCATAGAATGATTGAGGAATTTCTTATTTGGATGGTCATAAAAAACCCGAGTTCGTAATACCCGGTGTGTTATCGGATTTTCTGGTCACTTCACTTGATATTCGGTCTCATGGAAATGTGCTCTTATTTTGATTCATCTTAACAACTACACTTTTCATAGTTCAAGGAGCAAAACGGTCGCAAAAATGTCTGTGTGCGCTTTCATAAATTGAGTACTTCTTTCCAAAATGTTATTTCTTTCTGAACTCTTATAGTAACGTAGTATTTCTACCACTATTGTAATAACATTAGGTTTACGTTGATACAATTGTTGGATTCATAACTCGAACATGTCACCGGTGCTTTTCATCATTCATATTTTAAAATTTCATAAAAGCTTGTCAGATATGATTGGACTTAAAGAAACAAAAAATCTAAATCTATGAAACAGGGTCACTAGATTCAGTAAGTCTTTAGTGGATTTGCGGTCTAATATTTTGTTAACATATTGAAGAAAGATCTGAAGTCATGATATTCTTTACAGTTGGCATCTAAAAGATCTGAACGGAACCACTATACACGATTTGGGGTAAATTTAGTGCTCAAAATGCTTGCATTTCATAAATATCAACGTTATACGAAATTGTTTCAAAGTGCAGTTACGAGCATTGACATAATAATGAGTTTTGTCAAATGTGACAATTTTTCGATCAATTTGAATATAATATTGAAAACTGTAGACGATTTTGACTTTGAGTATTCATATAATTTTGACGTGAACTGTACCTATATTTTACAATTATTCTAAACAAGGAGCAACAATTTACGCAAAGTAGACATTTGTAGAAAAGTAGTAATGTAAAAGTACAGTCGTCAGCATAATACTGAGTCGAGTTGGCGCGGCGGCGTCACTCGTCGCTTCGGGCTCACAACCTCCTTTCAAAGCATACAGCCACTCTCACACCTCACTAGTGCTCAAGGATTATTCTCAACTTCGCTGTTTAGTGTAAGTAGCGTTAAATGTGCAATATAATTCGTACGAAATACATTTTCTAGGAGTGCTGCTTTCAAAAAAGAATATTACCGTCTATATTTTTCACGACATGCTTTATTTTGCAATTGGTTCGAGATAGTGGGACAAGTTCGACTTGTATTTGGTCGGATTTCTCAAATTATGTGCACTGAAAATAAAACGAATCAATGTGAAGTGAATGTTTAGCTTATTTGATGAATTTTTAGTGAAATCTATCGCCATATGATTGCTTAAAATTACTCCTGCAATTATTATACTGCTGGCTGCCATCATTATGCTTGATAGATTCAAATGGAAACAATATATGTACATATCTTTGTTTTTTAACGACTTCTGTAAGAAATCTATGAAAGTTTGTCTTCACTCAGTCACGTACCTTTACAGCTACCAGCGGCTGCTGACTGGAGATGTCGCTTTAATAATTGTAATATTCTTATATCTTATCTTATCTTCTATCTTACTTTTTTTTTTTTCAGTATGATTCTAGCAATTACTAATCTATGCTCCGAGTTGTTATTGTAGTAGGCAGCTTTCTGCTTAAAATTATATAAGTCATACTGTTACTGCTATTTAAATATCTGACAAAATAGGAGTAATCCGTAGTCGTCGGTGAGTATTTGTTTATACGTTTCACACGTCCGTGCAAGTTGTACCGTAGTTCACACTTTCAAACTGAGGATCGCTTTCAAGAGTCCTTTTGAAACGAGTTGGCTTATAGCGTATACTTGAGTAATTTACAGATAAGTACATACAGTAGGTATTGTGGAAATGCTTTGTTAATTTTAAATTTTAAATTCGTTAGTAGTTGTTGAATAAATTTTAATTAAAAATACCATCCCTTTTAGTTCAGATTGAATTTCGTTTTAACTAAGGGAAAACTTTACTCACTGGTAGTAAACTATACGAAGTTTAAAGTATTACTGCCCTTAAAATAAAAAAAATGTCTTTGTTCCTACGACCTACGCCACGTGTTACGAATTCTGCGTAGTTTTTTTGCAATGAAAATGCGCATTCGAGAAACGCGCGATGCAAACGCGCGACTGCATCGATATAAACGCGCGATTGCATCAATGCAGTCGCACGCTTCAATCGCGTTTGTTGAGTGTCCGTTATTATTGTTTGCATCGCAGCTTTAAATCGAACGTCTTTGTAAAGGTAGTCGATTAGCGACTGCAACGCTACTGCATCGCGTTTGCATCGCTGCTAAAAGTCACCGTGTGTAACCGCTCTCAAATGCATATTTCATTTATCACCTTATTTTTATCGAATGTATATCGAATTTTGAGTACTTTGAACTGTATTTAGCCCCGTAAAGTGTAGATATATAAACCTAGCGCTATGTGTCAAGGTTCTAATCCTCCACTTCAAATTGAGCAACATTTTAGTCTTACATTCGAATTATTATGATGAGTAATTTTAGATAGGTTCTGCTATTCTAAGGACTAGTAGCAATTTAGGTTTACTGCTTTATTAAACTGATATCAACTCTTATATTTAGGAACATACTTTATACATTTTAGACTTTAATAACTTAATATTCAAATCGTAAAAAAAAACATCAAAATCGATTTTTGTACATTTCTAGACACTGAGTTTGAAGTATGTACTCGTATATGTGAATAAAACTAACAATATTAGTTGTTCATTAGGTCTTCTCAAAAGTACTTGAGACATAAGATATTGTGCCTCGTAGACGGTTCTTGTATGTTAAATTAATTTTTTTAGAAATTCTTAAGCTATTTGCTTTATTACAACTTTGTTTGACATGAAATATTTGCTGAGAAGTCATCTAATTTCTAAATTCTTAAATGGTGGACTATTGGAAAAAGATTAGTTAATTAACAATGAAATAGTTCACTTTTCTAACCAAAAGGAGTAATAATTTGCTAATGGATGTTTGATAACAATGAGATGGAATTAAGCTCAACGATTTTCTTCTTCTTCAAAGAAAATAAACGTGTATCTTTTTATTTTCTTTTTATTATCTAAATAAATAATATTCCATTGCATCCTAAACTTACAAGTCTGGGCGCTGCTGAGAAACCGATTCAACAAACAAAAACGTATTTTTGCTATATTCCGTATGGGGATTTGCCAGGATATAATTTATAACACCTGGTTGAAATGTTCTAGGGCTGGTTGACTATTCTGTACTTATACAGTGGTCAAAAACATATAGCAATGACATAACCCGCCAACCTTCCCATAGCCCTATCAACCTTCTTGGTTATACGGGCCGAAATAGAGTACAAATATTTCAAATGCAACTCTCCGCCTTCTGGGGCGTGCACGACACAATTACGCCTTCGGTGTCCGCCGAAAGGTCGCAACGGTCTCTCTACTTCCTTTCTCCGTCCCGTAGCCCCCTGAAGTTCGCCTCCAAGCCTACAAGATTGCGATAGTGGACCGGGCCCATTTCAAGAACTTTGATACCATGTAGTAACGTCCTACGCTCCTCCCCTAACAGGGGGCACTCCCAGAGAGCGTGGTGTACGTCCTCGACTTCATCTTCCTCTGAATTCAATCTGTGGAGCCTCTCCCTTAAACAGCCATGGCCTGTCAGGATCTGTGACGTTTCGTAGGCCGGCTCAACCCAAATGGCCTCGAGTCGAACCCTCAAATCCGGGAAAAATCTATATAGCAATGACAATAGAAAAAGCAAATTTACCATGCAGAACATGTGATAATACAAGCAACAGCCAGGGTTCTTTGTTTCATATAGCGTGTGCCAAGGCTAATATTTTATTTCGGTATAAAGCTATTCAACTAAATCGAGGGTATTCTCTAAAGTTTGTTATGACTACACTTACGAGTAATTTTGCTTCAAATTTGCATTCACAGGAATATGAAAGCAAAACATGATCGTATCTTTTTGTTGCGTTAATAGCAGCGATTTCAGGATATTATAACATTATTGCAAAATGATATAAGTGTAATAAATTAAACAGCTTATATAAGGTCAAAGCCTAACCTAATATGTTTAATCTTGTCTCATGCATAACGTTGCCTAATTTATGGCGGAATGATATCAGTGTCAAGATGGATGGTGCCAAATTAATACCACGTCTCCTCGTGTCAACTGAATATTAATGGTTCCAGTAATTACCTTAATAGACGAATTTGGTACTAGGTTGATACCACTGTTGGTATGAAGTAGAGTCAACGTTAAATTATCTAAACAGTAGTTCAAAGGTACGATATATCATAATAGGCAGTACACAACAAACATATTTTTGTAGTTCAAAGGTACGATATATCATAATAGGCAGTACACAACAAACATATTTTTACCTGCCATCTAAATGTACCTTTGCTTCGCGAACGTCTTGCATTCTTTATGTGCTTTTTCCGTCATTTTCTTTTTAATTTTTACTTGTCAGTGGTCGTATTCTTCATTTTGTACTTTTGTACTTTCTTCATTTGTGTGGGGTCGAACACGTATGCCAAACAGGCACGTGGCGGGTTGGGGATGCACGCGGGGCGGGTGCGAGTGCAAAGCTGTATTCCATTGAGTTATATGCAACCATCCACACAGGGCGGCAACGGCGGTTCACGTTGTATTTTTTTATAACTCATGATTGTGTTTTTATTAAGTTCCAGTATGAATTCGACCGAAATTTTTTGCGTTGCTACCGTAACGCGAACAAAAGCAGATTTTTGTCTTGAACACTTGACATGGTGCTTTCTTTAAAGTCTAAGTGGAACATAACTCGTGGTTACTTTTGAGTGTCACATCAGCCGCCTTCGCGCCGCTGTCCCATTGCGTGCTACGCTTGTCACTTCTATGTAGCACGCCCCGGTACGCATTCGCTTCCCGCAGGTCCACCCCCAGACCGGTTTTCCCGCTGTACCATGTCTGGGTGCCTTGGACTTAAGGAACATACGGTTTAGATCATTTCCCAGTTCAGCATTTTTCCTAGTTAGTGTAGGGATCTCAGTCATAGAATAAGTATTAATTTTACTTTCATTTGCCCGATCGACTTGAAGTCTGATATACTAAGGAAATCCGATACCATTAGACTGATATGATTTGAACTCATTTAATTTTTAAATAAATATTAGACAACATCACGTTCGTTGCTCCGATCTCAAAGTAAGTAACTAAAGCACTTGTGTTATGGGAATCGAAAACAACGACGCTGCTACAAACACCCAGATCCGAGACACACGATGGAAATCGGTGTGCAAGCCTCTCGACTACAAGGTCATCAATTGAATTGGTCATGACAAGTTGTTAGCTTACAGATTGTGGTACATATTCTTGTGTCAGGGGTTTTTTTAGATTTTAATATAAGTTTTATACATAGTAAAATTTGTGTTGCCCGCTAGAAACATTTGCGTTAATATCTGGCTTTTTTCCTCACTCCAATTATACAATGTCCACTTCACTCATAACAACTGCATTTTAAATATACCATTGCATATCCTAATATAAGTTACATAAACTTTATTTTCGGCAAATGAATTAACCACTTTAAATGTATTGAATATTTATGGATATAATTTCACCTTTCAAATCATTTTAAACCCATATCAAAAAAAAAAAAAAATCGGACATTCATCTTTAAGGGTTAGTAAGAGCAGGGTAAAATCACATTTAAAATAGAGTTAGCATTACAAATAAATATCCTTTTTTGTATACAAAAAAAGTGATAGATCGACTAGAACTACTAAAACATATCTTTGATGCTTGGGAAAGGTCACAGAACGATATTGAGGTTTTCTGTGATCTCTCAAAGGCATTCGAATACGTGGATCATATTACACTACTTAGGAAGCTGGAATATTACGGAGGAAGTGGCAAGGCGTTGGAACCTGTCTCGTCATATCTTAACGGTAGAATTCAGAAAGTAGATATAAATAAGAGTGATTTCCTTGGGTTCTCCGGTAAAAATTGGTATTCCGCTGGGCTCAATACTTGGATTTTTCTTGTTTCTCATTTGTATTAGTGATCTACCATTCTTTGTTAAGGACCTTTGCGAAATAGTATTGTTTGCTGACGACACATCCTTGATTTTTAAAACAGACAGACATGAGGATAACTATGACAATATGAATGATACCCTTTCAATGGTAGTTTATTGGTTTAATATTAACAATTTATTGCTTCATGCTAAGAAGACCAAGTGTGTTAAATTTGAATTACCTAATGGAAATTCGACTAGCCCAATCATAGAAATAAATAGATAAAAGTTAGACCTTGTAAATAAAACTGTCTTTTTGGGAGTGACCTTAGATAGTAAACTCCAATGGTTTCCACGTATATCTTCCTTGGCCAGCAGATTAAGCTGTGCTGCATACGCAGTCCGTAGAATACGTGAACTTACCGATGTTGCTACTGCTAGACTAGTTTACTTTAGTTACTTCCATAGTATAATGTCCTACGGGATTTTCATGTGGGGTAAAGCGGCAGATATACAAACCATATTTGTGTTGCAAAAACGAGCGATTCGTTCTGTGTACCGTTTAGGTTCTCGGATTTCTCGCAGAGAAAAGTTTAAAGAGACTGGTATCATGACTGTGGCATCACAGTACATTTACTCAAATATTTTTTATGTCCGTAAAAATATACATAATTTCGTTAAGGAAAAAGATATCCATAATAAAAATGGAAGTAAATTAATTTGCTACTCCGCGAACCCCGTGAAGGTTAAATCGTGCAAAATAGCTGCGCTCGTGTTTAATATTTTTTCATGCAGTTAATTATCCCACCCTCCCTCCGCATAAAATTAATGAAATAAATAACACAAGCGCAACTATGTTCACAATTTGTCATCAAACTCAAAGTCAAAGTCTAAGTCTAAGTGTAAGTCTAAGTCAAAGTCAAAGTCAAAGATTGTTTATTCCATAGGTAAAATAAATTTACACTTAAAAACGTTACATTTAAGCTACTGCTCGTTCACTACGCTGACCTGAGAAGAACGAGCAAGAAACTCCAGGGATTGCTCTTTTCAAATAAAGTTAAATGCTATGGAATACACTTTGAATCAAATTTGTGTGGAATCTGGAGCCATGTCATCTTTCCATACTTCTTTATCTAACACGTATTCTTCAATTTTGTAATATAATTTTTCAATTAAAATATTTTTAATGTAGTTTTTAAACTTAGGGAATGATAAACTTAATATATGCTCCGGAATCTTATTGTAAAAACGTATACAGTTACCCATAAAAGAGTTGTTTACCTTGGTTAAGCGAAATCGTGGTACCATCAAACCATTAAATAAGCCTTCAAATAAAAAACCCCCCTAAGATCGGCCCAGCCGCTTCGGAGACAGACAGGACTATGTACCATAGGCTTCCAACTTATAACTTTCCTCATTTTTGCGTCGGAGATTAAAAATAAATAAATGTACGTGTTTTATCAAGACCAAAAGCTTACAATAGTAGGTATACATAAAACAGGTGTCTGATATAAAAAAAAAGATATGAAAAGATTGTGATTTTTTTTAAATTTTAATATCAAGAGTGATAGGACTTACAAGTCATGCGCCTGGTAGTAAGCGACACACCTATCCAACAGTTGCAGTGCCACTCAGAGCTTTAAATCGCAAAGATCTTAGAGGCACTGCCACTGTACCCATAACCCTGCGACATAAGTTGACAATTCCTAAGTGTCTGTAATTTCACCAGCAATGTATAATTTCCAATGTATAATGTGTAATTTCCCCTTCCAAGCGGGAACACAGTAATTTTCACTACTGCTTGGTGGCATATATAGGTAAGGGGGCAATACTTCCCAGGGCGTATTATTTCACAATGTACTCTACTCCTACTGATATACATCTGTTTGCCTAATTTTATTGTAATCTGTTAACGGAAAGTGAGTAAAATCCAATAAACCGGATTCATCCCTTAGCCGCTCACGCGATGCGTTCCTCCTACCGCAAAATGGCGGCTATTTGGTTTCGCAAATTAGAAAAGCATTCAGTTTAAATACAAGTTTTTATAAATAAAAATTATTGTTCTGCATTGCTAAATAAATACCCTCCGTACTACCAACAAAAACATCTCAAATAAAATGCAGTAATACACCGCAAATCCTGCGCTTAAAAAGCACTAATGAAATTTTTGGTGTACTTGGTTAAATATGATAATATTCCGTTTGAGTGGTTCTAACGTTTACCATGAAATTACTCCCTAAGGTATAGTTTATAAACATTTAAAGTCAAGGGTAAACTTAAAAACGCTACTTACGTTATGTTTTCAATAAATAAACACCGAAATCACCAGCCCAAACAATAACACACACGATTGTCGTGACGTATTTTTGAAGTTGTTTATTTTTTTAAATGACAGACCCAGGCATTAAAAACTTTATGGTTTGCTAGAGTACTTACCGAAATAGCAATTAATATTAGTGTTTTTACCTGTTATAATTTCGATATCCTATAAATCGGTATAAAATCATCACCGGCACCTGTGGTATGCGTCTACGGCTGCATGTATCGCGTGAGCGGCTAACTTCTCACTCTTAGTGGTAGAATATTTTCTTAAGATTTGAATAAGATTACTACTGGGGTACCCTCTTTCCACTAAAAAAATATCATCGAAATCGGTTCAGAAACGTCGGTTTAATCACCTAACATACACACAAAAAAAGTACGTTCCTCCTTTTTTGAAGTCGGTTATAATAATTCACAATATCAAGAGCGTAACAGCGTGATACGCCACCACATTATTAAACTTAAGTACGTATACAATTTCCCAAGGACGAGGCGTTTAGTATCAAGATAAGGTGATTTAGCAATGTTTGTTCGCAGTTAGGTAACAAGTTCAAGATCCTTTACATGGAAGGTTGATGCGGTCATGAAATTTGATAGTTCTCACATGCGCATTTTAAATGCCAGTAGAGGTCTGGGTATTCTTGCTTTACGATGTAGATTTGAATGGGCTGGTAATGATAAAGAGAAATAGCTTTTGTACTTCCCTTAGTAGCGACGGTTAGACCTTTAGAATTTTTCGGAATTTGTGTGAAATTTAATTTAATTCGACATTTATCATGAGCTTTTCGGTAAAGGAAAACGTTGCGATGAAACCTGCACGTCGAAGGTTCACGATCATCGGAAAACGTACGAAGGTCCCAACCCGCATTGGACCAGTGTGGCGGACAAACCCTCTCTTGAGAGGAGACCCTTGCTCAACAGTGGGACGTACAAATGGGTTGATGATGAAAAAGGATTAAAAAATATATTAATGTTTTTCGCGTTACCTGAACACATGTAAACAGCAATCTAGCATAAAACTAAGCTAACATTTTTAAACCGCAATGTTCAGGTATAAAATTTTCATCATCGTAAATCCATACAATAAATACATCTTTCTGAAACATAAAAGTCACATGACGTCACATATTGGCAGATGTTAAACGAGTCTGTATCACCTCACACACCTTGTAAACGTAAGCTCGCAGCCGTAAAATAGTAATCGTACCTTTCAGCGTTCATTCTTCTTTCACACCATAAATTCATCTTGCAGTAGCGTCATAATTCAAAACATACTCGGAGCTACGGACCTATAAACAAGGAAAGATATGTCATGACGTAACAAGCAAGTGACGCGAGCACACGGCCCGTGGCCGTCTCGTGACGTCATTTGTCATAGTCGCTCAACCGTGACGCTTGGCATAAATCAGCTACTATGTGACTGGGCCTTTGAAAGGTTACTACATAGTTTATTAGATCTTTGAGAGGCGAATATGTTATTTGATATTTACACACGTTTTACTTTATATGTAACTTAGATTAAAATATATTTAATATTTGCGTTATTTGTAAAAAACTGCACTAACTTCCAAAATCTAAAATCTTCTGTCACTGTATAATCGTGAAATATTGAGAAGAAAATAATATGCTTATTCTCTGCAATCGGAAAAAAACACAGTTTTAATTTGTAATAAACAAAAATTGGAATATACATAATAATCTCAGCACAGAATACTAAAAAAAACCGACCTCAAAAGTACGTGTAATTACATCATTTTACTGAGTTTTATTGAAATATCCCCTAGTTCGCCACTATACGGGACTTGACACAGGAGATAATAAATAAATAAATAACGCACACAACATAGCCCCGCACTAGGGAAACCCTGTGTCGCGGGTGCCATGGACACACACATAGACACCCACAAATTATACCCAAACTCACGAGAGAAATAAATGTAGGCCATACAAACATTTCTCCCGGGAATCGAACCTGGGCATGGTAACCGTTCGGCCACGGAGGCAGTTAATAAAAATCGGTTCTCACTACTCAAAGTATATTGAACGAAAAACGCCTTAAATTGAAGAATAGCAAAACCAACCATTAAAATAATTGCTCCTTAAGTAAATCTTAAGCGCTATTTATAAAAATGGATGTTCATGCGTGATCAGCCACCCTTAGAGGTGGATGATTTTCTTCAAAATGAAATGGGACCACTATGGAGGTACCCTCTTTCCAACATAAAAAAGAATCATGAAAATCGGTTCACAAATACCGGAGTTATCGCGTAACATACATACAAAAAAAACACAGTCGAATTGAGAACCTCCTCCTTTTTTTGAAGTCGGTTACAAGGTTACGGTAAAAATGCATCTAAGTGCCTCAGTGTACCATGTTGGGTTACCACGCAAAGGTTCCGGGTTTGATTCCTGTTATTTATCTCGTGTGTTGGATGTAATTTGTGGTTGTCTATGTGTGTCCATGGTACCCGCGAGACAGGGTTTCCATATGGTTATAAGTGTGTGCATTGTTATTATTATTATCTACTTAAATTACACCAAATACATGATAGAATTAATAATAAATACCTCCTTCTGAAATCTGGGAATAATTTGAAATATAAGGCAAAACGTTAACTCATAATTAATTAAATTGTGAAAAAAAAACACAGTTTGTATGGAAGATAACATGTAACAAAATAAGTAAGTATAGTTTCACCACATGAAAATATTAATGATTTTTTTTATGATGCCAAGTGACGGGACGAACAAGTTATGCGTCTGGTGGTAAGCGACACGTCTATCCATTAAAGTTGCAGTGTCACTCAGAACTTGAAGTCGCAAAGGTATTAGGGGTACTGTCACTGCGCCCGTTACTCTGACACATGAGTTGACAAGCACCCTTACCCTTCCAAACCGGAACACAGTAATGCTCACATTACTGTTTGTTTAGAAATCCTGTGTCTTCGTCCTGTCACTTGGTATTATAAAAAAGTCAAAAAACAGGTTTTCAAAAGTAGGTACTCTCGGCAGAAGAAGCCAGAAGGTTCTGCCAGACTACACTCGCACAAAGAGTGGTCTCGAATCTTAGCCAAGAACACTGGAGTGCATATGTGAGCTAGGCGTATACGAATGTCCGCAGGAGTAATATTTTTCGTAATCGATTTCCCAGTGAAGAAGGTTTAGATGGTAGCTCAGGCTGGACTTTGCTAAAATTGTAAAGTGTAGCTCGATGTCAAAATATTAAAATAGATTTTAAACATTTCGTGATTATTCACTCAATGATTATCTCTAATTAAAGGTTTTTTACCACGGTATGAGTTCTTTTTCTTTTCCCGATATTTCGGTATGGTTACACGCTCCATAGAGCAGTCAACTCGTGACCATGAAGCGTGTAACCGTTCGGAAATATCAGAAAAACAAAATAACTCATACCGTGGTAAGAAACGTGAAATTTGGGATAATCATAATAATAATAATAATTTGAATAGCGTCTGAAAAAATATACAAATGTCAAAAATTAGACAATAAGTAAGTAGGTATTTTTACTTATAATTATCAAACATTTTCTTCTAAATACACGACTTTATTAAAGTATCTAATTGCTAGTTACATATATGAGTTAATCGAGATTACAAAGGTAATTTCCACTCTGTGTATTACTTCCTGTAAATTTAGGTAACTTTACTCTCTCTATCCCGATCTCTCCCGGTCTCTGGTAATAAGATTACATTTTAAGTGCCTACGTTAATTCGCTCACGAGAGCGAGTACATCAAAGTGAGCTAATTTAGAAAATAAACTCGTTAAAATGATATACAGTAACTCTATTACTACGCCGTTGTAGCTCACGTGACTGAAATGTTACCGCAGTTGTAATTATCATTTGCAATATCATACATCTTCGAGATATTAAACGTCTACACAAATTTGACATGACTTAAAATTAATCTGACGCGCCCAAATTAGTGTAGCCAGTACTGTTGGTTTTGACGGGACTTTCCTATTTTCAAAGTTTTTGACACTTCATCACCGTAAACACATTTACACGTCCCACTGCTGGGCAAACCAACGTTGTAGTTGTGTTGTTGTAACGACACGTGTTGTACACAACACGTGTACAACAATACAAAATTTTGAATGAGCTAGTTTTTTGCATTTTGTAGCAGTAAGTCTCCTTATCAAAGAATTCATCCACTACTGCCACTTTACTATTTCTGCTGTCAAGCAGTAATGTGAGCATTACTGTGTTTCAGTTTTAATGGGTAAGAGTACTGGCGGAATTACAGGCATTACATTACATTACAGGAAAATACAGACTTGTGAACTTATGTCTCAGGGTGAAGAGCCCCTCAGATAATTGTGATTTAAAGCTCACTACCGGGCCCACGATTTATTCGTCCCGTCACTTTTGTATTATAAAAAAAAATAGCATATTATGTTTGCTAATGATTTCTTTAATCAAAAGTTCTCCGACAAATACGAAAAAGTCCATCTAAGCACTGCTCTAGCAATTAAAACTTTCGCTGTCCCGCAATTCGTTTTATTGAATTGGTAACACTAGCTCCAATGCATGTGGGTATTTGCTTTGGTAAATTTAATAAAGAGCCAAGAGCCATGGCATAGCCTAGTCGCTACAAAGATTGATGTGCCGAAAACGCGAACGGGAGTAGAAATTAAATGCCCGCCCTTGAACGTTCTTTCACGTTTAATAACTTTGTTGTTGTTCATGTTATAAGATCCAAAAACGATTAATTTTCTTTGGGAAATACAGTCACTGCTTTTTTAATTATTCCTTAATTAAGTTACAGATGTAGGTTTGTTTCAATATTAGTAATGTCGATATAAAAAAAAAAGTTTTTCCTTAAAGGTGTTTATCGCCCAATACAGGGATGGAAAAAAATCGTGGTAGCCTTGTGGATCGTCCTATCGCCTATCAAAGAGAGGCCGTAGGTTCGAATCCGGGCTCGAACATCTAAGTTTGCTGAAATTTAGTTTAAAATTTACCATGAGCTTTTCGCTGAAGGAAAACATCGTGATGAAACCTGAACGTCGAAGAAATTTACAACCCTCAAAAAACGTGAGAAGTGGCAAACCCGCATTGGGTTAGCGTGGCAGACTACGGACCTAAATCCTCACCTGAGAGGAGACCCGTCCCAGCAGGGGCATATATAAAAGCGTTGATGATGAACAGAGATGAAACGTAAATTAAAACTAAAACATAATAACAGAAAATGTAATATACCTATATTACATTAGAAGTAAATTTCAAGCCACTGCTTTTTTAAAAGGGCAGTTAACAACTTTCCCCTATTCATTCCAATTACGGACTTTTGACATCCTTTTTATGAACTGAAAAGCTAGTCCCGGATTCCCAACGGTGACTGCATATTTTAAATCAAGTGCAGGATCTAAAAATATATTTTTCCTTCCCCCGTTGGTATGCAGATTGCAAGTACGTGATCTGAAAGTCAATAGAGGGCGGGCTTGGCGGTGACAGGCCGATTACAGCCTGGACAGGCTTGTCACATTGACGACTTTGTCAAATGAGGTTTCTAGATCACGAATTTGGCTTCACTTCTTGGCGGTTAAAATTCTAACTATCTACGTTAGAGTTGATTGAAGATATGAAGCTTAGAAAGTCCAATTCAAATTCTTTTATCAAATATCAACTTATGGAATTACAGAAAGGCTCTACCATAGGCATTGTCGTGTCAAACCAAAACACTGCAAGACCCAGCATAGTGTTTTATAATTTCAGAACAGCCAGAGTCTTTCGACCGTTATCAATATAATTTTTTTTTTCGTTTTTCAATAGATATAGCTTATTTTGCAAAATCAATTGCATTGAGTAGATCGAATTCTTTATCATATCACTGTTTTCAAACGTATCTCCTGATACCAAGCCTATTGTCATAAAGTCAAGGAGATATAGTGATGATTATAAGAAATTCATCGAAGAGGAGGTAAGGAGGAGGTATGATAACTTTTGGTTGTTGGCATAAACGAAGAGAGTACATCACCCTGGAGAATTCAACTCCTTATCACAAAGAATGCTAATCACAAGAAGCGGCTTGCCATTGATTATTCTCAAACTCCACGGCTACAGGTATTGTGCACAAAAATCTACAAAACAGCTCTACTTGGAAAGAGTGTTGTTCAACTTGCACCGATCATATTATATAATAAAATTGCAGATCGCATGAAATTACTCAGACGCGTAAGTTCCAAAATGTGTTGAGTAATAGATAAATGTTACTATGACAACGATTTCTTAAATGACATTATAACGTAATCTTATTCACCTTTTTTTTTTTGACGAAACCTACGTCGCGGATTGACATTTGTAATTAACTTAGTTTTTGAATAAATTAATTTCTTTCAATCTTATGAACTAGTATGGATATAGTAATTAAATTTGACATTCTTAGATACTACTAACAATATTGTACATATGAAATACTTTAAATTTTTTTTTATTATTTTGTACTGTCAATGTCGATAATTAATTATGTTTGCAATACTCGTATACCAAATGGTGCATCGCAGAGCAACTTTTAAAAATTATATAACATCAAAACTGTGCCAATATTATTATGTACTTTTCTACAAATGATGATGAATAAAAATATTATTATTATTATTACCCTTCCTTGTGACGATGCAACCTCTCTAACGAACACAGCGAATGCAGATAAGCAAACTTTAGAGGTCGTTTTTTTAAATAAAAGGCAATAAAATTATAGTACAATGAACAACATCCTAGACCTTACACTATAGACTGTTCTTATCATAAGGTGCATAGAGTTGTCTTGAAACTTAAGTGTCCCAACGTGCTGTTGAGTGAAACCCTTTCGTGTCACCCGAAACGTTCCGAAATTTAAGCTTTCAATAACAAAATAGGCCAATTTTGCACCATGACAGGAATTAATTGAAATCTATGAGGCATTGGCGCCATCTGGGAGGATTAATTAAGGCACTAAATGTACTCTGAAAGATTTGATTGATGACGTGTGTACAAAAGTACCCGACGGAATTGACGACGAATATTATTACATTTTGTTTCTGTCAGCGACTTAATAGATTAATGCTTTAATTTTCATTGGTTTCTTGGACGGCTTACTTCATTTTAAAGTCCACGTCAAAAAACCTTAGTTCATAGGTAAGCAAATCACACTTGAAATCGTGATATTGATTAGACTCTAGTAATCATTCGTAAGGCAGATTCCCCTGAGAAGAATGAGCAAAAAACTCTAGGGGTTACTCTTTGTAAGTAAACATTTGTTCAGATTTATCATTATTTATTTTAAATATCATAGTTAAACGGGTCACTTTTATCATCCAAGTCCGCAGAAGCTGTTTAATAACATTTAATATAAAGTTTTTGTTTCACTTTAGTCAACTGAAATCTAATTACAAAAGCATGGTCCTGATGTCGTAATTTCAAAATGTCTATACAAGTCATGGCAATGTTAGATAGTTGGTAAAACGTTTGTATCCGCATGAAAGATCCTGGCTGCAATTCTCACAAGAATGGAAACACTTTTGAGCCTTTCGAATTATGTGCTTATTAAAACTTTGTAATGAAACTTGCATGTCAGATAAACTAGGTGGACGTAGTTGCCAGGTCGTATCGAGTTAACGTTGTGGACATGACCTAAACAATTTCCTAAAGGACGTACACTAGAGTTTGAAATAAATAGTCAGTACAACTACTAGCCAAATCTGTATGTATTTATATGAACAAGATGAATTTTCTTTTATTTCGAATAAAAGTATTGTAACGTCACGAAATGTATGGGCTGCGAACGTTTATGACTTAAAATATAGTATATAATATTATATTTAAAAGAACCGTGGTAGCCTAATTTTTTGACTTTTTTACTCAAGTAGAGGGCCATGGCCATGGGTTCGAATCACAGCCCTCTGAAGATAGTTAAAGATGTATGGAAAGACGACATGGTTCTAGATTCCACTCAAAATTGATTCCAAGTGTATTTCATAGCATTTAGGTTTATTTGAAAAAAGCAATCCCTAGAGTAGAGAGAGTAGTGAAGAGTTTCTTGCTCGTTCTTCTCAGGAAAGTCAGCATAGTGAACGAGCAGTAGCTTAAAATATAACGTTTTCAAGTGTAATATGGAATAAAAGATGCTTGAGTCCCCAACCCGCATTAGGTCAGCGTGGCGGACTATGCCATAAACCCTTACCTGAGAGAAGACCCGTGATCGGCAGTGGAACGTATAAATGGTTTGATGATAATGAATGATATATATATATATATTATATATATTACTCAGTACTATTGTTAAGGATTCAAATTTTAGGCACAAACTTTACTGTAGTAATGACAGTACATGTAAGGGGGTAACAACGGGATTGAGCCTCAGGATGGTCACATTGCCTCACGTTACTGTGTTATCGAGAGCCCTCGTGAAAGATTTTGTGACAAAAAAGTTTAGAGCAAAGCATTATTATATCAAGATGTCAAAGGGTAATAAGGAAAGTATTCGCCAAACAAATTGCCAGTGAAATTATTGTATTCAACGTCGGCATTCCATTTTTCACGTGAATACATTTTCATTTTTCACGTATTACGCGTGCTAGCTATAAAATGCTTGCTACATAACATCATTTCGTTCAATATTATAACCTACGTATACATTCAATGTTCGAGTCGACAATTATTTTTGGAATTATCGAATTTGTTTTCGGATCTAAATCGAGTGTATTTGTTGTTTCATACAAACCTTCGTCCCATTGTCACGGCTGACTAAGATGGTAATGTCATCAACAATTAGTTATGTCTAATATTAATACAAACCACGCCATTTTTCAATCTATTCACAAAAGTTGTTAATTTAAATATTATATTTATTATTCCAACTTACGCTACTTACGTTTTACTATTTTTTTTACCAATTAGGTGTATATGCTAAATTCATTAAAAAAAATAAATAAATAAATAACGCACACATTCGACATAGCCCCGCACTAGGGAAACCCTGTGTCGCGGGTGCCATGGACACACACATAGACAACCACAAATTACACCCAAACTCACGAGAGAAATAAATGTAAGCCATACAAACATTTCTCCCGGCCCGGGAATCGAACCTGGGACCTCTGCGTGGCAGTCCGGCATGGTAACCGTTCGGCCACGGAGGCAGTTAATTAAAAGAAATTATAAATTAAAACATATTTAAGAGTAGTACTGCAGTCTTACATCTACTTGAGATTTCTCATCAGACGACTTTTGATGTTTTTATACGTAACTAGCTGGTGCCCGTCACTTTATCTGCGTTTTTTTTATGATATCAAGTGACTGGACGAACTAGTCGTATGCCTGGTGGGGCTCCTTGTGAAATGGTTCGCCCAGGGAAGTACTACCACCTTACCTATTTCTGCCCCCAAGCAGTGATATCATTACTGTGTTCTGGGCTGGAAGGGTTAAAGGTGCTGGTGTAATTACAAGCACACGGGACTTGTTAACTTATGTGTCAAGGTGACGGGCGCAGTGGCTGTGTCCCTCAGATCTTTGCGATTTAAAGCTCTGAGTGGCACTGCAACTGTTATGCACAGGTATGTAGCTTACCATCAGGCGCACAACTGATTCGTCCTGTCACTTGATATTATAAAAATAAATGGTTTTACAACGATACGGAAATCACATTCATTTCTTGATTATTATTTTCACTTCAATAACTATATAAGGAAAATTGTAAAACATACTATTAACGTAGAATCAATCATCTTACACATTATATACGTAAGGAGGCTCTCCATTATTTATTGACAATTTGATTCGGAAAGTACATTGAAAATGTGCCATCTCACGTATGGCAAGAGCACAAAGTTAAGAGAGATGTTGTGATGAACTACGCAGGTAATCCTGAAGGAGTGCAGGACATTTCGGCTGTGTCACGTGTAACGAAGACAAATTAAGCTTACCTATCCCGAGGACCGGATTACGTGAGGATGTTGGAAGACACTCGTATATTTTCGCCACGATACTGTTCTCAGTGTCGTATTATGTACTGATCCTATGCAGAGTATGTAGAGAAAGGACAGATGTTTTTAGTTAGCACTTATATTGAATATGCCTATAATTAAATGTACCGAGTATTAAAATGCTAACTTATGCAAGTCTTTTATGGATAATTCAGAACGGTGTTAGTTGATGTAGACTTAATTAATTTTATGACTTCACTTCACTATTCTATATGTATATGTAATAATTTAAATTAAAAAGACTGACCTCAAAAGTTTGTGAAAATACGTCGAAAATTAAAAAATAAATTTACGTGTTTTATCGAAACCAAAGCTTATAAATAAAACAGTTGCCTGATATAAAAAAAAATATCAAATTTTTATTTAAAATATTTAAAATTTTATTATTTTTTATTTTATAATACCAAGTGAGACGCCTATCCAACGTTGCAGTTCTCAGAGCTTTAAATCGCAAAGATCTTAGAGGCACTGCCACTGTACCCGTCATCAGCCTGAGACATAAGTTGACAAGTCCCAAGTGCCTGTAATTTCACCAGCACCTATACCCTTCCAAATAGGAACACAGTAATACTCACTACTGGTGGCAGAAATAGATAGGGTGGCAATACTTCCCTGGGCGAACTCAGGAACTCTACTGCCACTGATTTTCATCTATTTGCCAATTTTTATTCAAATTGGGTAACGGAAAGTAGGTGAAATCCAATAAACCGGATTCATCTCCTAATTAGCCACGCTTAGAGGTGGAATATTTTCTTCGAATTTGAATAGACTACTACTGAGGTACTTACTCCCTTTCTAACAAAAAAGAATCATCGAAGTCGATTCACAAACATCGGAGTAACCGCGTAACATAACACACAAAAAAATACAATCGATTTGAGAACCTTCTTCTTTTTTGTGGCTCACTTAACATATAAGCTTTCTTTATTGGCTTAAAATAAGTAATAATCTAGAATAAAACTTACCCTGAAAGGCACAGTGTTGAAGAGATTTTTCGCCTGTCTGTATTACCGTAAGCCGACCCCGATGTTCATTATACTCTGTTGTACTAAAACAAATTGCACAAAAAACATTAACTCATGAATTAATGCGAGTTCCAATGAAAATTCATTACGGAACTGGAAAAAAAGATTCACTGAGGTCTTGCGACGACATAGGGCGTGAAAAAGAAAATTAAATGTAGTGGACTTCCTATTTCGCACTCAGCCCTCTCATTCGCTTTTCCGTTTAAAGCGCATTTTTGTAAAAAGAAAATTAATATCTGATATGTATCTTCACAAAGCAAGTGATTCATGTTCAGAATAGTATATTCCAACCTCCAACCGATTCGGACACTTGCCACATTTGTTGGTTGGTAGTTTATGAACACAAAAACTGATGTGTTCCATGGTAAACATAATGAAAGGATTCGCTCTGGACCTTTTGGAGGGAAAAGTGTCGTTTTTATTTTGACTTTCAATTATTTTGTGAAATCTAGTTTAAAGTGGAATAGGATAGTGCTATTGTGCCTTAATCGAAGATTAAAACGCGAAATTATACGAATCTCGAACTAAAATACCCCTATCGGCCCGTTTTAAGAAATCCCGAGTCAATCCAAGCACGCCGCCTCAAATTGCCTATCCTCTTTGTGGCGGCCATATTTACAGAAACATAATTATTTAAACTTCATGTTTAGGCTTATGGCTTTGCCAAAGCCTTAATAAATTAAAAAAAAAAAATGAAAGTTTAAAAATAGAATAATCTTTTTGTGATATATACACATATTAGTGTAGTTCTCATATGAAGTACAAGGTATTGAATAAAATAATGATTTATATCTAACCTTCCATTAGGTTCACTAACATACAAACTTAGGATAATGCTTACGTGTGATAAGCTACAAGGGCGTTTCTCTTCACTTATCTATATAGATTATAGACGTCGAATAGCTCCGACACCGACATTGACATGACGCGGATCGGTATCAGGGCGGCAAAGGGGTCACGTTGTTTTTGGTCATTGAAAAAACGCTGCATTATAATTATAATAATCCCACCTTTCAAGTCCATGTTCTTTAAGCTACCTTTAAATAGGCAAATTTCATAAAATAGAAATGCCTACTGAACCTACTCAATTTTAAATATTTATTACATTCATCAGTTTTCCTATAATATTCAAAATACGAAAGCCTATGATTTCGCAACAATTTCATAGCATTTAGAACTTTACTGCAAACGGGAAACGCATGATACAATCAATAACATTCTCATTTCTCATTTTTTAACGCGCCATCTACACGCCTCGCAGTTTGCTCTCCAACAAGTTCAAGCTCTATTGCATAGGTGGCGCTATCACAAGGTTCTTACATTTCACTCCATGCTTACAGAGTAGCTAGTATACGTTCTCTTCGCTAGGTGGAGCTTATTTTGTGTATTAACTCGGTTGGCAATAAAGTTTTATAAAACCGTTTGCTAGGGTAACGTTAACCAAAATATTCAATATCAAACAAATGATGTCCAATAATATTTTTACTGCTTTTATTTTTGAGAAGTATAGAACATTCGTACGCGTAACTCTTGCAAGGATTTTATTAGCTCCACGTTATTTTGTTTTATAAGGAAATACAAATTAATACTGTTTGTTAATGCCGCACGAGTGCATCTTAAAAATAACGTTATAATACCATGCTTAGAATGTAATGAGAACTATTTAAAATTTTATTACTATGTTATCCTCAATAAGATTAATCACTTTAATCGCACTACAACTCGCCTCGCAGTGGCGCCTTTTAATTGTAAAATTGCGTTTCACAGTCATGTACATGTTTATGGTACTTCAATGGTAAGTAAACATGTTTTTTTTATATAAAAAAGCTATTAACTTGATAAGGTAATTTTAAGGGCTTGTCGCTACATTCGCTACCAAGAACTATGGTCATAGATTGCGTGTATTGTAATAGGCTAGGAGGCAGTTATTATAAAAATAATTTCAACAACAACAGTAACTTAATGTTACTAGTTCAGTCTATCTGTGTATTAAGATGAAACAACACATAGAAAGATTCCTTCGATCTGGGTAAGCCCAGAGTGGCAATAGACGCTGGTTCGAGTTCAATTACATCGAAGAATTTTTTCTCTGTATTTTTCGATCTTTGTATCAATAATAATGGGTTGACGACAACGCCGATATTGAATTAAATCTACCTCCAATTTTATTTCCAATACAAGTGAGAAGTAACTTAATTATTAACTGGAGGAATAACGTTTATTAATTTCGTATTAATAGTTACACAGAATAATCTATCAACTAAATTTAACATTAATTAAATTGATTCAAATAATGTAAGTTTACATATATACCTATGTGTATATGAACACACATGTATAGGCAAGATATTTTTTGTAATTCGTTATTTTTTGTCGTATTGATTTTAGGTACTATTTTGAACATACCCCAAACATTTTTGAAAACAAATCCTATAAAAAAGCTTTAGTTTTACGATTTTTCATCGTATATGTACTCACCTTACCTTTCTCTATTAAAATACAAACGGCAATAGTTGCCACCTAACACGAACAAAGCACAAATTGGTTCCCAGCTCCTGGTCTAAATATTGCAGGTCTGCAGTCCACAGAGGAACTTTATCGTGCCGCAGTGGAATTAAGCAATTACATGCAACTTCTGAAAACTTAATAGGAAAACAGAAAATGCCAAACATCGCTTTACTTTCTAACATTTGCAATTCAATGTGTCTGCGTTCTATTTTACCTCAAGTCGTGGTACTGTTTCGTGATGGCTGATTATAATTGCTTTCGTGGCCGTAAGGGTTTATTAACATCGGAAAGAAAATATTGCGACTTCATAGAAAATTTGTCTGAGTTTTGTAAATTGGTCTGTAAAATATTGCAAATATTTTTGTTTTTATTTAATATCCACGTAATATTTTAACAGTACGTCTGTCTGATGTGAAAAATCGACGCTTTACTTTCTCAAACTCATATCGTATAAAGAATGATTATTCAGGAGATAATAATAATAATACCGCACACACTCAACAGGAGACCCTGTGTCGCTGGTGCCACCGATGGCAGATGGCAACACTATCTATTTATTTCTTATCAAGGGTGCTAATTCGTATGCATTACTTTAAGAGTAGGTAAAAGCCAGTGTGTGAATATGAAGGAAATTTGATGTGAAATCAGCGTGCAAAATTTGTATATACAATCCATTTTTTGCATTTCAGTAACTTTGTGCTTTAAGGTACGAGTTTGAGAAAGTAAGGCGACGAAATGACAAAAATGCGACAGTAACGTACACATTATTGCAAAACATTAATTTTATTTATTATATCTAATAAGAAAAAAGCCATGGCAGCCAAATGGTTTGACCTATCATCTCTCAAGCAGGGGCCGTGGATTAGCGACCGGGCTTGCACCTCTGTGTTTTACGTAATTTACATGCGAAGTTTGATTTGAAATTTGATATGAGCTTTTCGGTGAAGGAAAAGATGGTGAAGAAAGTTCGTCGAAGAAGGTTCACAACCCTCAGAAAACATGTGGAGTCCCCAACACACATTAGGACAGCGTAGCAGACTGTGACCTAAATCATTGTCTGAGAGTGTCGGAGAGTGGAACGTATAAAATGGATTAATAATGAAGTCTTTAAACCCACGAGAAAAATTATTGTTTATCTTCGTGGTGGCAAAAAGTGGAAATCGCAACATGTTCTACTAAAAAGCTTGAATAGCTAATAAAACACTTTAAAGCAATTTCCAACGACAAAACAAAAGGTGTATTCCAAAACTCGGTAAGCTCATTGTTGCAAACCAAAACCAGGAATACTATGTTCATCCACACAAGAGCACAGGGAATTCAACGGAATTGAAACTGGAATAGTTAATAACTGAAAGCGGTGCAGAAACAACTACGCACCTAATTGCAGGTATGAAACTCAAACTGAATCAAAATTGAAACCAAACGCAATACGTTCAGCTTTGAATAGAATGTCTTGATAAACAAAACACCTTTTTTTATGATACTTAGTGATGGGACGAACAAGTAGTGCGACTGATGGTAATCGACACGCCTGTTCATAACAGTTGCAGTGCCACTCAGAACTTTAAATCGCAAAGATCTGAGGTACACTGCCTCTGCGCACATCATCCTGAGACAAGTTGCACGCAGTAATGCTCATATTACTTGCCTGGCAGCAGAAATGGGTAAGGTGGCAGTACTTCCCTGGATGAACTCTTTCACAAGGAGCTCTACTTTTACTATACTACTATATATGTACTATACACTATACTGCTACCATATTATATACTACTAACGCCTAAACATCTAAAAGATTCTAAGGAGGTATTTATGAATAGGAAGAAATTTTTTAAATCACGAAATATAAAGTGTGCTTATGTGAAAAGAAACAAGTTTCAACAAAAAAGACAAGTTTGTGATGTCAGCGAGTGAAAAAAAAACTTTCACAGATGGATTTTAAAAAAGTCGTTAAAAATGTAAGGTCTGCTGGTTTGTTCCGTAGCTCTGTTGGGAGAGCGTCACACGGTACGTTGAAGGCGCTGGTTCGATTCCAACCCGATCGAATTTATTTTTCTTTGTTTCGATCTTTATATTAATAATTATAACAAACTAGTGGAGTAATTACGCAAAAAAAAGATTGATATCATGGTAGTAAAATATCGTGATATTCAATAAGCTTAATATTACAGTAAGTTTATATTTTGATCCAAATGAATAAACCAGCAAAAGGACTTATCGTATAATCTAGGATAGCCTTAAAAAAATAGTGTACAATCAGATAAAGCCCTTTGCGCATATATTTTGTCGTAATTTCCGTTCATAATTACCGTGTTAATTTAAATGGAACTGTAAACAATGCATTCATTTATTAATTTTGTCTCAATTTATTAAGCACTATCAAAAATTTTGAAACTAAATTTAACGCTATCCAAATAAAATTCGTCACACATCGTTTAGTTCGACAAATAACAAATAAATGCAATCATAGATACGTCAGGCAAATATGAAATTTAGCAAACAAAAATTACGAGTTGAAAAATGATGTTTGAAATTTGTCAAAAAATATTTTTCTGTCGCACTCCATATGCCCGCGTTTGCGTTCGGCTCATTCAATTATGCAAAGCTACCATTTGTTAACAGATTTTAGGGTAATTCGGAGAATGTCGACTCGGTTTTATGGTAATCAGCTTAGTGTCCGTTATTTATCGCGAGTACATGCTTACAAACATTTCATCGTTACATTTTCGCTGATAACGTTGTTTCAAGCAATTAATAGCAGATACACTCAACGGCATATGATTTAAAACGGCCTGGTCCTTGTACGGCTTGAAATAATTGCGGCTTAACTGTTATATTATGCATAATTAGAGATTAACAGCACGCTTGGACACTATTTCGTATTTTGAACATAAACTACGTAGTCAATTACAAAACACTTATTAATTAAACGTTCGAAGTTCGTTTCAGTTCGTTCTTTCCAGGGTAGTTTATTCATTCGCGGATATATGTATATATAATGCTGTAAATCGATAGAAATTCAGTAGCTTATAATATTATTACTGATATGCCGCAAATAATTATATATATTATAGCTGTAATTTAATAGAATTTTTAATATAATGGTAAAGATAAGTGATTTAAGTTTACTAAAAGTGTACTTAATGCACCTAGGTGAATTAATTCAAGTGTATTAAGTTAACGCACCCGAATTTTTTTATGATATCAAGTGATGGGACGAACGAGTCGTGCGACTGGTGGTAAGCGAGACGCCTGTCCAGAACAGTTGCTTGAAAGAGTACTACCGCTGCGCCCGTTACCCTGAGACATAAGTTAACAAGTCCCATGTGCCTATAATTTCACCAGCACCCTTACCCTTCAAAACCGAAACGCGATAATGCTCACATTACTACTTGGCAGCAAATATCGGTAAGGTGGCACTACTTCCCTGGACGAACTCTTTCACAAGGAGCAATACTGCTACTAACATTATTTACTTTTAATATCATATAAATAAGTTTTCTTGAGAGTGGATACGATCTCAAATGGCAACCAAAGCCATTCCGCATAGCAGTGAAAATGTTGAATCAATAATTTTGGAAAAAATATTATAGTAAAATTGAGGATAAACACTGATTACAATAAGATGTGAAAATGCGATTCCTAAAAATGTTCGCGACAGAAAAAAAACATCTCGAATATTTTGATGAAAACCGCTGAAATCAATAGGTACTTTACATATACCAATGATTTTTCTATATCAACGGAACTAAATTTCTTAAATTCGTTCGTAAAAAAATAAATTCTGAAATTGAGCCAGTATCCCTGCCACTCGACCCGCGCAATAGAGCCGATTCAGTACGGGAAAAATGAAATCGAGCTGCTGTAGTATCGACTCTTAATAATAAAGCGTCTACACCATTGCAGCTTTGTAGACTTGCGTGTCGCGTCAGAAATAAAAGAAAATCACAATAATTCAAACTTCGTAATATTCCTTTGATCAATCATTTCATAACGAAATTGATAGCAGTGTATTGTTCATGGTGGCTTAATTTCAGTCACGACAGAAGGCGCCCATCGTCGCCACAAAAAGTGAGCGATTTTCTGATAGCCATCTGACATGGAAATTGTTACGTTTGACATGCCATTTATATTTCCATTTGTCAAAGCGAGCCCTGTGTACGATACGCCTTATCAGTGTATTACGGGGGCTAAATATTTATTTACAATACCCTATTTTCTGTGTTAGTGTTTATTATGGTCTTGAGTTTCACCAGTATGTACGTACATAATTTATCAATGCTTACACGCATATACTTTGTATTTTTTTTTCAAATTTGACAAAACGTAGAAATAGAAGCAGTTTTTTTAGAAAAATGCGTGGAACCTCCGCATCTTTAAGTTATTTATAGTGCATGTTTTTGAAATATAAATTTTACATTTAAAGCTTAAATATGTATTGAAGACTATGAATAAAACATATCTTAATAATTACATGAAGGTACTAAACCTGTTTTGCAATTTTTATTTTAAAGTATTTATAAAATTGATTTACTTACGAAATTACTGAATGAAATGATGCTAGGTAAAAGACTTAATATTTCTTTATATTTAATGCTAAAAAAAGAACACGTATATTATCGATAATTGAAAATATTTGTGGAGTCAAAATAGCCACCGTAAAGACAACTAAAATCAGAGAATTAAATTATTGAAGAAAAATTAAAATCTAAGATCTGACAGTACTTATGGCCAATTCACGAAAGATGAAAAATTTTACTTCTATAAACATTATTGCACGAGTTTTAAATTATTTCTGTCTTTTGTTGCAGATGCCTGATGATGCTTTGAGAAAATGTAAGTATGAGTGCTATACTATTTTCATATGTACAAATCTTGCCGTCATTTGTGTTTTATATTTCTATGGATAATGGAATGTCATTTTTATTGGAAAACTTCCTAAGTCGGTGAAACGTCCCTTAATTTCTTTTTTACGTTACTATATGTCTGTCGAAGGCTCAGTTTCTGGCTAGTTTGCTGAACTTCAATAATTAAAAAGGCACCAAAGATAATTTGAAACTGTTTATTCGGTCATCATGGCGCACATGCTAACGCAGTTGATAGTACTGGCAACCTTAAAAATTGGTGTTGGAGTTGTCAGCAATGTCTAAGCTGTTCAGTACGGTGACAATGTTCTGGTAGTCCATATGTACACATTGTCAAAAAAAAATCAATACATAAGAATGTCACTGCGTAATTTTAATCGATATTAACATTATATATTTTTTTTTTTAGGTAGACTTTGCATTACAGTTGCAACTGATAAGCGAAAATATTATGGTACCATTGCACTAGGTAAAACCTTTTCCTATATCTATTGGTAAAACTAATAGTGTCAAAGCTTGAACTAAAATTTTAAAAATTTTAACTAAAGAACGTTACTGCGTAATTTTAACCGTATATTAATATTGCATCTAAATTTTAAATGTAAACTATACATTGCAGTTGCAATCTAATGACCAAAAACATTATAATACATAAGGTTCAAATTCAAGTGTAAAACTCAAATAGCTTTCAAACAATAATACATTACCCACTAGTTTTAACCGCACCGTAAGTAAATTTAAAAAAAAATACGATAAAATCTTTTTCGAAATAAACGAAACTGGGTTCGCGGAGTAGCAAATTTTTTTTCATCCATTTTTATTAACATGGACTTCCGCAAAGTAACACCTGAATCTATTAATTACTTAGGAAATGAAACTATTTTTCCGGATTTAATTCGCGTATATTTGTTTTTTCAAACAAACCTTTTTTTTGGTTTGTTTGAAAAAACAAATATACCCGATTTAAATCCGGAAAAATAGTTTCATTTCCTATGTGTAACAATTGCGAAAACCTAAGAACTCGATACTATTAATTACTTAATAATACGTAGCACTTATCCGGTATTCGTCCGTCTCTGACTCCGCCGTTTCTGTGTTTAGTTAATGTTTTGTTTATAATTATTATCTATTTAACGTATCGCACATAAAACCGTCGCACATAAAATCGCGAAAACACAATTTGAAAGTTCAAAAACTTACAGAATAGAACAAATTTTATAATTTTATATTTTATACAAATTTTATAATTTTATATTTGACTAATTATTATGTATAAACTATAACCAATATTCACGTTAAGATTCATTCGTGTGTGTTTTTGAAATTATCAAATCGTGTCATCTTAATTTCATCATTTTTAAGTTACGACAGTATGTGCAATTGTGTAAAAAAATTGTAGAATCTAGTAAAAATATAAAGTAATAATATAGATTCTAGTAAAAAAAAGTAGACAAGTGTCAGGGGATTAAACTAGAATAGCCCCTACCACGTGTCTCCTTTGAGAAAATTGTTAGACCATAAATAGTCCACAATTTTTTTCAAGTGCTTTCTTATTAGGTATCATCGAAAATTTTATTGATTTTTATGTAATAATATTGTTCCCTTATAATGTTCGCTCTGTAATCGCTATAGAACATCAATGGCAAAACCCTACAAGAATTTTTGTAATAAAATTTAATATAACTTTCAAAGCAGTAACTAAACGCTCGTCAAGTGCAAATTACGTAGGCGTCTATTTTGAACCAATCAACTAACACCACATACATGCTATTTCATCCCTACCACAATTTACCGTACTTCTTGTATGAACCCCAAAAGGTCAAAAAAAGGACGTTCACTTTTGAATTTGTACTTCTATAAGAAACCACCACTGTTTAGCGATTAATATCACTACTCCTGTAAACTTAAATCGTCTTTTAGCTTTACGAGCTCGTAGAGATCCTCGTCATCTTCTTCTACTTGGGTCCGACGGCTATTCCTGCAAATCGGGTTTTTAAATTTTTAGATTGTTACATATAGGAAAATAAACCATTTTTTCTCATGTGAAACGCGTATATTTGTTTATTCAAACAAATGGCCTGTCGACAGGTTGTTTTGTTTGAAAAAGCAAATAAACGCGATTTAGATTCGACATGTATCTTTAATTATTAAATGCTAAACTTAATATTTTCTCTACGGAAATGAGACTTCATATTTTTCTTCCTCTTTTTGAACTTGTCCGATATTTTTTTTGCTAACAATTTGAGAATAAATCAGTAATTTTATCAGCTAGATACAGGCATTTTAAGATAGTTTTTTATCACAATTTAGTTAATCGTTGTCAAAATTAGTTTTAATAAATATAATATAAATGTGCATTTATGAAACACGAGATTGTTTGGTTACGTGTTGCCGTAGTTTTGTAGTCACCAGTTTTATGCTATATGTAAACGAAACTTACGCTACTTAAAACATTTTTTTTTATTCAGTGTATAGAGTAAGAAAAGTCATAGCGTGATAAGAAACTTGCAACTACTGATAATAGCTTATCTGCTGGCAGTTTACCTGTTTTTGCCAAGCAGTAATGTGAGCATTACTGCGTTCCGACTTGGAAGGGTAAGGGTGCTGGTGAAATTACAGACACATGGGACTTCTCAACTACTATCTGGGTGACGGGCGCAGTGGCAGAGCTCTTAAGAACTATTACACACGCGATGCAATAGGGATGCTAATCGTCTACCTATACACACACACGCACGACTTTAAGCAGTGATGCAACCGCGCATTTCACGAACGCGAGTTTCTATCCTTGCTAAAAGTCGCCCTGAGTAACCACTCTAAGGTCTTTGCGATTCAAAGCCCTGAGTGGCACAGAAACTGTTATAGACAGGCGTGTCGCTTATTACCAGGTGTACGACTTGTCCGTTACTTGGTATCATTAAAAATAATTATTAAGTACAATCCCGTTCAAAGAAACGTTAAGATTTTAACCCACGAAATGCATAAGTATAGCTGTTTGTTTCCTTCGTGTTGTTCACGCGAAACGTGCATATTTTACTTTACTACAATTAACTAAACGTAGAACAATCGAATGCTACATTGTCTCTAATTACAGTGAATATTATAGGCGACAAAATGAGACTAATTTCCTGTCAGTCTTTCGCCTTTGTGTCCGCCTCAGTTATTAAGGTTCACTTAAGTCTCAAAGGAAAACGATGCCAAAGCCTATTTGTAACAGTATTTCAAATTTCACGAGCGTTATGTGATTTATTGTATTTTTTAAGATTCCATATTCAAACTAAAAACCCTAATAGTTTCGTTATTTGCGTCTGTTTGTTCCTTCACTTATCCTTTGTTTATATGTTGCAGCCCTTTTAGTAAACTCGTCTGTATATACTCTGTTATGAAAAATGTATAAAATGACGTTTTTGGTGGTTCCACGGATCGTGACGCACGAGCTCGCGCCTGCGCGCCCCTTAGAAAGAATACCGCCCGTGCTGGCACGGCCTCATCTGTAAAGGCCCGTCGGATCCGCCGTGAGTCGGTAATTTCAAAGACACGCAGCTCGGCCTGTGCAATTACGGACCCCGAGAAGCCACCATAACACACATTTGCGTTACGGAGTGTAAAGAAAAAATTACGTAACCAAAAAAAAATTTGTGAGTGTAAGTTTATGATATCTAGTGACAGGACGAACACGTCGTGCGCCTGGTGGTAAACGTTACGCCTGGTCTATAACAGCTGCAGTTTCGCTCAGAGCTTTAAATCTGAGGAACGTTTCTACTGCGCCCTTCACCCTGACGGCTGCCTGTAATTTTACCATCACCCGTACTTACCCTTCAAAACCGAAACGCAGTAATGCTCAGTGCATAAGTAAGGTGGCAGTACTTCCTTGGATGAACTCTTTCACAAGGAGCTATATTGCTACTAAAAATTATAATTAGTTGTTACCATTTAGATTTTGTCTCAAATCTGCATCATCATAATTAAGAACGTTGTTACGTCACTTTTCATCATTTAATTTTTGATGTTTTCCTGCTTGCTGTTTGCTCCATCTTGTCCAATTTTCGTGGTTCTGACCTCAATGTCGTTGGTCGTATTTTTGACGCATAAATTTCAACATTAAAATTCTTCGAGCTTTTCTACTTCACAGTGGGCGAAATTTAATTTGGTAATTCTGAATCTTAAAAGTACGAAATGTCTTCACAAACTATTTCTGATTTTTTTAATTTGCCACCTTACTCGTCCTGACCGGTCCGCCATTTTATAAGTCACCGTTATCAGGGCCATTAATTTTTTAACTGCTGTTGCAATAAATTGAAATACTGGTACCTGATATATGAATTTATTGAAATTTGAAATTGTTACTTAGTACGTTAAATAGAAACTACATTGACCACCGTTTAGTATAGCAAAGACACATAGTGTTTTAAAGATGTTTTTATAGATGTCTCAAAATATTAAAAATATACAAATATAAAAAATAAATTAGTTAAACAAAGTAAGTAACTAAATCATTTACGTTACGGAAAACGACGGTACCACAAACACCCCGACCCGAGACAATATAGACAAGTTATTTGTTCTACATTGACCTGGGGGGATGGAACCCGGGAGTGGGACCGGGAGACTGTGCTATGGAATTGCACGATTTAATTCCGCCTTCCCCTTGCCATCATCGGGGGACTAAACGTAGAATTGGGTTCCACTTCTATGTTGTGAATATTCTAAAGATTCGCACGAAGCGTTACGCTAACACATTTTTAAGGCGAACGGCTATGGAGTGGAATTTCCTTCCTATGACCGATGACCACCTCAGACGTAGGTGGTATTTACTGGTTTTTAGTAATCCTAAAATGGAAGTCAAATGGAAAATTTCAGTCAATTTACTATAAATTAAGGCACGGCATCTCAACGCGAGTCTAGATTTAAGGAGGTGAATTTTCTGGGGAGGTCGCCCCCGCGTCCGGTAATCCACGCGCTATAAATTAATATAAATAAACATTTGACATATATCCGACGTAGACAAGTGTCCAATGGCGACTGAACGATGAACGATGGGGCAATTGCTGGGCAATTTGCGAATTTTGAGATAAATGAGAATTTAATAACTAATGGGGCTTCAGTGAAAAACCAAAATTTAGCAGGTTCTTTGAAGTACTTCAAGAGATATATCTCCATTTAAAAAACTACAAAGTTAAATATTTGGTTCTTAAATAATTCTATTTAGACTTTTACTTTAGCCTATTTTCAGGGTTTTATATGATCGAATAAAGTACATCCTATGGTGTAACACATTAGCATATTCTTTAGACATTATCCTTAGGTGTACCGCATATCTTTTAAGATCGTTATTTAATAGTAAATACTTAAACCATTTGATCTAGCAAAACAATTTTTCCGCTTCACCTGCGGTGAATCGCCTTAAGTACATTCGTTTATTTCATATAATAATTTACAATGCACGTACACCAAAATTAATATCGAAAACTAAAACAAACGCGTGTTTATGAAAGTATCACTATTTACGTACTCGTGTCAAGTTACGTTAATACAATTCGATCAATGACATCGATAAATACTTTCTTAATATTATTAACGCATATTAGTAACTGGCTAGATGCACTTAAAAAAATACAAAATAATATCTTGTAAATAAAAGTATTATTTATAATCACGTTTATTTATTTTTTTCAAACAAACCAACGACGTTTGTTTAAAACCACTGGTTTGTTTAAAAAAAATATACACTTTTTTGATCCGGAATGTGTAACAATTGTTAACTGATTTAAATAAACACTAAATGTTCATCCAAGCCTATTACTAAAAACACATCCAAATAGATTATCACTGGTGAAATTACAGGCAGTGCGGGCGCAGTGGCAATGCCCCTCAGATCTTCACTCTGAGTGGCACTGCAACTATTAGGACGGGCGTATTTATATTAGCTTACCCTCAGGCGCACGAATTGTTCGTCCCGTAACTTGATATAATTTTTTTTTTAAATCACTAACAACACGTCCAAATTGGTTCAGTCATTTTCAAGATTAGCGCGCACAGACAGACAAAAGGAGAAAAATTCCAAAAACTGAAATTTAAGTTTAGTTTAACTGGCTCCGTGGCTGAACGGTTATCATGACACGCAGAGGTCTCAGGTTCGATTCCCGGGCCGGGAGAAATATTTGTATAGCCTACATTTATTTCTCTCGTGAGTTTCGGTGTAATTTGTAGTTGTCTATGTGTGTGTCCATGGCACCCGCGACACAGGATTTCCCAAGTGCGGGGTTATGTTGAGTGTCTGCGTTGTTATTATTATTATTATTATTATTATTAATATTATTAGTAACCTGTCGTCAGTAGGTAGCACTGACTTTTATTTAAAATACTAAAAGTACTCAGCAGAATTCAGCTTCTTTACGATTGTATGATATGTATTGATAGGTAGTTTTCACCACCGCTATGATTAGTCTGTGTCAACACGCGACTACGAAACCGTATGTGCGAATCAATGGGGCGGAAAACGTTTCTATCGATTTTAAAGCACACTCAGCTGCAGTTTAGTTGCAACTTAGATTGTTATTGGCTTTTAAAGCACACGCTTCATTCGTTTTATGGGTTTTTATGGTTATATTTGACAAGAATTTGTTACTTGGTTCATTTACTGTTCAATCTTTGTGCTATCTGGATAAAAATGAGAACAGTAAAGTAAGTGGGTCTAGTGGCTCGCGACACGATTGTCTATGACAGTTGCAGTGCCACTCAGAGATTTGAATCGCAAAAATCTGAGGGGAACTGCCACTGCAGTCGCCACTATGTGACATAAATTGGTAAGTCCCATGTGCCTGTAATTTCACCAGCACCCTTACCGTTCAAAACCGTAACGCAGTAATGCTCACATTACTGCTTGGCGGCAGAAACAGGTAAGGTGGCAATACTTCTCTGGACGAACTCTTTCACAAGGAGCTCTACTGATATATGGATTGTAAGACTTTTGTGGTTAGTCACTAAATGATTATCACTAATTACAGGTTTTTTACCGCGGTATGAATTCTTTCGATCGAGAAAATAAAAAGAACTCGTATCATGGTAAGAAACTTGTAATTAATGATAATCGCTACTAACTGGTACTTATATAAATTGAGTTATTAACATTAACTGGAATCAGCGAAACGTAATCTCGTTTTTTTATATCTCATTTAGTTTGAGTTTTAATGTTAAGTAAAACCAATGTAATTGACATTTTTCAAAGAAAAAAAACCTTAGATACCAAGGTCTCGAAAGTTACCACGATGCAAATGCGTTATTTATGACAAGGAGGAATAGGGCAAACGTGCAAATTTACAACATTTACGTCCAATTGGAGAAAGGTTTATTAACTTTATAATCAATTAAAAACTTAGGTAAAGAATTTGTTCTGCCAAAATGACCAGGACACCGTAAATGGCCCGAAACCTTGGTTCAGTTCAGCACGTTCAGCTTCAGTCTCATTTCCTATGAGTAACAATCATGAAAATCTAAGAACTCGATAAATACAATATAAAGTCATAACTCTACACAACAGAGTAATAAAGAACAATTTAAAATGTAGACTTTCAAAGTTCCGCAAATGGATCAAACATTTTCAATTACTTCTCAAAGCATTTATTGCACTCGAGTTACTCGTTACGTTATACAATTCATCGTCCAGCATACCAAACTCTACGAAATACTGACATAAATCAGCAATTGCATAATGTTTAATTAAGGTGCCAGAAGTGACGTGCCTGCACTTCCTGTAGCTGACGTCCTTTATTATTTTGCCAATTCGTAGCAATATTAAATACTTGCTTAACGCCACTCGTTGCAAGTATTCGTTAACAGAATTTTGTATTGAAAATACTGATGACTGCTGGTGGGAGTGGTTGGTTTAAACAACTTTTAGTTGTAGTTTTTTATATTAAAACAATTTTTTTTCTTTTGAATTTCATGTGGAACATGACATTCATATACTCTTTTGTGAAAATACTCCAGCGGTTTGTTAATATTATTGTTACAAATATTGAACAAACACAAAGCAAAAATCCTTCTATCCGAATGGACTCGAATAAACGTCTGTCGCCTCAACGTAGCTACCGCTCTTACCAACTAAACTATAATATCCAGCCAGCAAATCTTACGAATTACACTATGTGCTTGTTGCGGATCTTTATATGTTTTATGACACCAAGTGACAACAACGAACAAGTCAAGCGCCTGGTGGTAAGCGACACGCCTGTCCATAACAGTTGCAGTGCCACCTAGAATTTTAAATCACAAAGATCTGAGGCACACTGCCAATGCGCCCGTCACACTGAGACATAAGTTGACAAGTCCCATGTGCCTGTAATTTCACCAGCACCCTTACCCTTCAAAACCCGAACGCTATAATTCTCACATTAATGCTTGTCAGAAATAGGTAAGGTGGCAGTACTTTTCTAGACGAACTCTTTCACAAGGAGCTCTACCGCTACTAAATTCTTGGGTTTCAATGGCTTTTTACCTTAGCGCCATATACTCATGTTTATCGTCATAATTCTCTTAACGCACTTGTATTATACTTGATGTGTGAATCAAATATAATATCTGAGTTTAGGTAATGGAAATCGGCTGAATAGAATTCTGAATATTTCTTTCCGATGTACAATATATTAGTTCGGTTACTTTATTGTACATAAATAGGTAAATATTGAATGATTTGTGTACATAAGAAACAAATTCAAATGTTCAGCATAAACCCTGTTAAACTTCCTTGACTTTAAAGTTACTTTGATAAAACTTCTAATTTCACACGCGTCGATACTCGCTTCGTCGAGTTCTTAAACTCGTTCGACCTGACAGTTCAAATTATGACGAAATTGAAGTATACTCCAGCAACAGCGTTCAGGTGCAGCGATCAAGAGCGAGCTCTTTGGAACTTTCCCGTTGACGGTCCAAATATTTTCACTAAGTGGAGATCCACTCGGAACCCTCTTTTGAACCAAAGGAAAGTTTGTGAGCGGGATTCTTTGGTGATGTTGATGCGAATAGTAGCATAATCCGTCCGGCTTAAAAGCTTTATAAAGATTTCGCAATGTGGCATTTTGTCCTAATTTTACTATTATATAGGCACAAAAGTAAACTTTCCCGACCTACAACATTTTTTCGTATAAAAATTTGTTTCGTGAAAACTGGTTCATTGTTATATTTATTTTATTAAATATCATGTTTTACTACAATGATATTCATGTATATTGGAAAAATACTTCGCTAGTTTGTTATTATTATTGACAACAAAACCGAACAAATAGATAACGAAAAAACTGGTCTAGAACCATCGTTTTGTGGCCTCAGCATAACAACACCACTTCTGCCAACTTAGCAGAATTTATCTAGGTATTTGCCAGCTCCAAACTGTTGTATTGGGCTTAAACGGCTTTTTTAACGCACCACTTCTGAAAATCTTGTGAATCTTGTTTTTTTGGTTTATTCTTGTTATTCTTCTTCTTCCTATCCTTACCCCACGCTAGGTGAGGTCGGCCCGACATGTATTTTTCTTCCACTTTCCTATATCAGCCGTCATTTCCATACTCACACCGTTTTTATCCATGTCATTTTCACACAGTTTCTTGGTTTATTATTAGCTCTAAACAAATCAATAAGTTTAAATATGTAATGTACTTTAGTACTATGTGTTTTAGGCTGCGGAACAAAACAACAAATATACCAATCTTTTTTTCATAAATGATGTATGTTTTTATATGTATGTACATGGCAGCCGCGACACAGGGTTTCCCTAGTACGGGGTTATGTGTGCGTTAAAGAAAAAGTAAAATGACAAAAAAGTAAAAACGCCATGTTATTCGAGTCACAAAAGGTGTTATTGCTAGTAACTTTGTGAAACTTATCAAACACTCATGTCATGACATAAAGAACGGAAACAGCGGGAATTGAAGTTAAAACTGTAATTTAGTGAAGGGCCAACACGCAATGAAGTGTTTAAAATAATTACGGGCCTCAATTACCAAAGTGGCAGCCAAGTTGTGAAGACGTCAGCTGTCGTCTCTAAGTAAATGTAATTTCTTTTATTTAAGCGGCGCGTTTTGATAGCGTCATTAAGGCCGGGATACGCTGTTGGCGCCCTCTCGCGAAGAAGTTTCGACATTTCGCGTTTTATAGACCATCTGCCGCCCGTACGACAGTACTCAGCTACCGCAATAATGTGTCTTTATCATTATTTGTTCCCCTTATTATTGTAACTAACATCTTGCTTGACCGAAAACTCAAATTAGTTTTGCAACCACCATCTTGTGGTCATTTGGCTCATGAGCTCTATTCATGAGTCAACACTACTATAATACGTGCCATTATTACTCAAACAATGAATCTGCCGTATCAACTGAATACTATCTTCAGTTCTAGAGACAGAATTTCTCTAAGAAAACATTTTTTATGTAGTCTACTATTTTTAGTAGCAGTAGAGCTAATTGTGAAAGAGTTCTTCAAGGAAAGTACTGCCACCTTACCTATTTCTGCCGTCAAGCAGTAATATGAGCATTATCTACTGCATTCCAGTTTATAAGGGTAAGCGTGCTGGTGAAATTACAGGCACATGGGACTTATCAACTTATTAGCAGGGTGACGAGCGCAGCGCCCGTTAGCTCTTTGCGATTTAAAGCTCTAAGTAGCACTGCAACTGTTATAGGTAGGCGTGCCGCTTACCACCAGGCGCACGACTTGTTCGTCCCGTCATAAAAAATCGTAAAATAAATTATGCGTATAATATGGAAATTTATCACTCCTACTTAAGCATAAAAGTTATCTACTTATCTTTCCAAGAAACTTTAAATCTCTTCTGATAAGTTGTTATTTTCAAATATAGGCCTTATTACAATAGGGGTGAGAATTACATGTACGTTGTGAGCGGTAAAGATTTAGCGCATTTAGCGATACAGCGCTGCGACAAGCTATAAATTGATTAAATACGATATGCAAATATAGACTACGTTTTCAGTACAGTAAGTGAAGGATATATGTATATATTCAATGCAACGTGAATTCTTTCCTTAAACTTTACATTTTCTTACGAACATCTCGTCAAAATATGATTAGAATGCTAATTATATTTAAGTTGCGAGCGGTAGCGTCTAATTGCATTTAACTATACAGCGCTCAGAAGAGCTATTCGTTTATTGAAAATAATTTGTAAAAATATACAGTAATATGTAACTATATTACAGCACCTTATAGTTGAGCACAGAATTACTTGGTTTCTTTCCATATACCTTACATTTTCTTATGAATATCTCGTCGTAATATGATTAGGATGCGAATTATATTCAGGTTGCGAGCGGTGTCGACTAATTGCGTTTAGCGATACAGCGTTAAGACGAGCGATGCTAATGGACGGTATTAATTAATGCCGGCGTCTCTTCAAATACGGAGATAGGATATCCATTTACAACGTGTCGATATTCCGAGTTAGGTTTTATTGGTGAGAAGAGTGCCTCTTGAAAAGAGCTGAAGAAATTTTTATTTACATCTGCAGGTACCATTTATAGATAGCTAACAAAAGGTTGCATTATAATATTAACCACTAGCCCCGTAACATACCCGAATGTTGATTTAAAAAGAATAATGACATCAATCGTCTTTTGATTTTGATGTATTATGTGGCCAATGGTTAATAATTTTAACACTGTTATCAAACTTCAAACTTTTTTTAACGTCTCTCGAGATATGTCTGTGAGTGTATCATGAACTAATAAAGAGAAACAAACACATTTACACTAACAGTTACAAATAATTTAATTCTATTCAATCTTTCAGAGTGACATATTTTTTATATATTTGATGTACATTTTTATTGACTGATAATTTAAGCCTCGGCCTACCTCTGTTCTTATCCCTAATACAGGTCTCATATGTATGTATTTCAATTTGAAGACATGTGCCATATGAATAAAATAAATATATTGAGTATTGAGTAGGTACTGAATAAGTGTTTCCCAGAAACCCACTTAATTATCTCTGCAACATTAAAAAACTAAAGAAACATTTATTCAGATTGTTAAGACTATATACATATACATGTTATATATAGAAAAAAATAATTTTTAAAATTATAAGCTGAAACGGATCCAACTCAGCATATTTCACAGCTTGACTATTGTAACGTTGGATTTCAGTTGATGTCGCTTTTATTGTATCAGATGGCATGAAAGTGAACTGACAAGACTAAAATATGACTTACAATTTAACTAAAAATAAGTAGCTAAATTACAAAAATAGGAATTATTACATGAATTGAATCTCATGTCTCAGGCACATGGGACTTGTCAACTTATGTCTCAGGGTGACAGTCGCAGCGGCAGTTCCCCTAAGATCTTGGCGATTTAAAGCACTGAGTTGCACTGCAACTATTATGCACAGGCGTGTCGCTTACCATCACGTGCACGACTTGTTCTTCGTCGTTTCTTATCTTATAAAAAAAAATATTTTCGGTATTATCTTTATTTCCTAGGATTTATCACAGCTGTTTTCGATAGAGTATTTATTTATTATTAAGTATTTTTTTTTTAAATTTCATTTTCATATAAAAGACAAAATAAATAATCTCAGTACAGAGTATTAAAAAACCGACCTCAAAAGTAAGTGGAATTACGTCTATTTGCTAAGTTTTATTGAAATATTCCCTAGTTCGCCACTATACAGGACTTGACACTGGAGATAATAAAAATCAGTTCTCACTACTCAAAGTATATTGAGAGAAAAACGACTTGAATTAGAGAAATAGCAAAATCAACCATTAAAGTAATTGCTCCTAAATTAAAGTTAGCCGCTATTTATAAAAATGAATCTTCATGCGTGAACAGTCACCCTTCGAGGTGGATGCTTTTCTTCAAAATGAAATGGGACCACTATGGAAGTACCCTCTTTCCAACAAAAAAAGAATCATGAAAATCGGTTCACAAATACCGGAGTTATCGCGTAACACACATACAAAAAAAAGAACATACAGACGAATTGAGAACCTCCTCCTTTTTTGAAGTCGATTAAACATATATATTATTTTATAATTTACAATCAATATAACACTTAAGTAAATAATTTTTTTTTCAACACCAAAATTTTTTTATGTTACCAAAGCTTGTCGTGTCTTTATTTATATCTATTAACACTATGGTAATACCGTGTTTAATGTAAATAAAGATGATTATCAGCTAACGACAGCGACACAAAATTTAAAATGCAGTAAAAATAACTTATTTAATGTTATTTCAGTTCATGGAGATCATTGTTTTTCTATTCTAATTAGAAAATATAAATAGGTATATACAGGTACAGGTAGTATAATCAGTTAATATAGTGTTAATCATTTTTGTTGAATCTCATTACTGGACTACAAATACAACGTTTTCATTGGTGGATGAAGACCGTACGCCGTACGTAAGGCATCATGCCAAGCAGGATCAGGCAAGATGACGAGTTTTTAGGTTTTCACAATTATCGCACATAGGTAATTTAAAAGAAGTAATGAAAAAGAAAGTATTTTTTTATCGTTTTTTCAAACACTCTATCTCAATCAACCGAGACCATGGGACCTGTAAAAGGGCCCGAAACGTGGTCAAACAAACCAACGTGGTTTGTTAGAAAAAACAAACACGATTTAGATCCGAAAAATAGTTTCATTTCCTACATTAAAATGGCATATTCCCTGTCAATGTTATTAGATTGATGTCTATCGAATATAGGCATTTTTAGACGCCTGTCATAATATTCACGCCCTGTACGTATGTTTGTCGATATATCATAACAGTGGGGGGTAAAATAATCTTCCATCATCATAGTACACCAGCAGGGGCTCCTGTAAAATCCATCGTCATACAATTCCCAAGTAAATGACATTAGGCGGTGCTTCAGTTCAATGGTTCGCGACAACTCTCGTCTGTGCTGAGGTTCACTGTACACTTGCACGTACAGTAGATCAGCTATAATATTTTCTTGTTTTGTGTAATTATAAACTATACTCAATACATGTAACAAACAATGCAATTAATTGGCCAAAATTCACCATGCTGAACTAAATTCGTGAAACTTGCTTTTCAAATCACATATTTCCAAACCCATTTGTGTCATATCTGAAGTTCAGTAATGTGTTTAGAAAATGTATGGAATTTTAGATTTCAGTCTAGTCTGAACTTCTTTTCAAATTAGATGTTCAGGCCCCAACGCACATTCACGACGTTATATATTATAGCTTTAGGACCTTACTTTTAATTATATTATTTTCGAACAAGAAATACTAGTTATACCCATCACGTATGTAGGTATCCAAAGCGGAGCTGTACAACTTGGACGGACATTCGTCCAGTTTGTTTTTCACTGTTACAGCAACTGATCATCAATTCGAATGTATCTCGATTGCAAACGTGTCCACAATTACAGAACCAACAAGCACAACAGAAGCATAACGCACCAGACGTATAATTAAGCAGCAATTTCTGTCAAGCTTTTTGATCATCTAATTTACATATTGTTACACCTAGTGCAGCCACATGCCATAAGTGTACTCATTCGCTGGTACGCGCACATTCCATTTCGGCAATTATATTATTGCATACAGATATTTCTTTAGTATGTATAATAACAATAGTTCGAGTTACCGTATCTCAATGTAGATACGGCGTCCGAGGTCTCGGTGTCGGCTCTAACGCAAATTATTAGCGCAACTTTAACCCCTCCCGCCCCCTTTCTTTTGCGTCCGGTCGCGCTCGACGAACTCTCAATAGATTCATTAAGACTCTAACGAGATCTTCCATAGAGAATTACGAATGCTTTGTTTCGCTAAATGCGATTTATTTTGTTTGTTACAATTGTTAATGCTACCATTTCCGAGCCTACATACAATTTTATTTATAATTTTTAAGCTCGTTACTCGTATTGCGCATTTATATACAATTAAAACGCACCTTTACTCTCATTAAAAGCATTTAAACTAAATAAACAATATATCCCAAATTAACCTAACTCGAAATTCCATTCCGCATTAAAGAGCTATTAAGAATTCACCCTTCATAATTTACTTTGCCAAGCTCTTTGATAATAATTAGTCGCTTATTTTAAATCTGAAATCCACCCGTAGGTTTCCTACATCAAAAGAAGCGAGAGACATTAAGCAAATGTTTACATCTATAAAATTTATGTCGCGTTAAGCTTTAGCAAATTTGGTATGCAAATGTGAACATTAAACACCTTTATTGTAGCACTAAACGCAAATCGATTGGAACTGTCTACGTCGCTCAGATCTTCAATCCAGGGAAGTGATATTTTTCAAGCCGACTGCAGACGAGAGATAAGCGCCAGCGAAAATGTGACCGAATTTCAATGAAATTTATGAGTTATAATAATGATTATAGGTACTTTATCAGCGAACAGCATAAAATTTGCAATTTGACTGAAAAGGTGAACTCTGCCGTAACAAATTCGCCGGCAATCGTAAGGCGTTGATAACGATTCGCAAAATTAATCTCGAAGAAACGAAAAAAAGTGATTTCTGCGAGGGGGAGTTGAAAGCAGTGGGAAAGAAACATCGATGGATTACTACACATTTTTCTATGTTATTATTTTATTCCTTGCATGACTGGTTTAAAATTGAAAAATGCATTCATCGTCGAGTCATTATGTAGTCATTTAGAATTCGTAATGAAATTTCGATACGTAATATATAGACTTCATAGACGTTGCAATAGGTAATCTATCTTGAAAAACACAATGGCCTAGAAAATAACAACTCACACAATTTGCTTTCAATAACTTCTACCTCAGCATAAGTTTACAACTGCTGACATTGCTTACGTGAGCAAACCTTTAGGTTGCTGCTCTATCGTTCCTTTTTATCCCACATTAGAATATGTCCTTATCCAAACGTACTCTTGCCTATCATGAAATTAAATTTCATAAAGTCTTTTGTAATATAGTGGCAATATAACACCAATTAAATTGTAATCTCTTGAGTGAGGTAAAGAAGTATCCTAAACTCGAGATATTCCTTCTACTGAAAGCAGTAGCTGGAAGTAGTAGCAGTAGACCTCTATTGCTACTACTTCTAGCTGCTGTAGCTACGAAGCACTGCCACCTTACCTATTTCTACCGCCAAGCAGCAATGTTAGCATTACTTCGTTCCGGTTTTGAAGGGTAAGTAAGGGTGCTGGTGAAATCACAGGCACGTGGGACTTGTGTCTCAAGGTGACGGGCGCAGTGGCTGTGCCCCTCAGATCTTTGCGATTTAAAGCTCTGAGTGGCACTGCAACTGTTACAGACCGGCGTGTAGTTTACCATCAGGCGCACAACTTGTTCGTCCCGTCACTTGATATTATAAAAAAAAGGTTCAGGGTGTCGGGAGCAGCGAATTATAGCTCTGACTGGCACTGCACCTGTTATTGACAGGCGTGTAGCTTACCGTCAGGCGCACGACTTGTTCGTCCTGTCGTTTCATATAATAAAAAAAGCAATTGTTCTAAAATTATTTTGCACATTTTTACATATTGCTTGAATTTGTTATATATTAAGTACAAAAATAATGCATTTTTTTAGAAGCCCCTTTTTACCCACTGCTCTCGATCTTGGGCAACATTTGGTCAGTCCTTTAAAAAGCAATCCGAGTCATCCCGCAATCGCCGACGTGGTTTGCCGCGTCTCCTTTTTGAGTTGTGGGGCTCCCACTCTGTGGTAATCCTGGCCCACAACTGGCTCGGCATGCGGCAGGCGTGACCAGCTCGGTCCCACTTCGACTTGGCCGCTTCCTGAGCTATATCGAAAATTTGGGTTTGTGAGCGCAGCGTGGTTGGTATTCCTGACACTATCGACTAATTTTACATCCAGTATGCTGCGCTCCAAAGCTCGCTGGCGAAGCCCCAGTTTGAACATAATTGAACATTACTGATTAAAAATAAATATTAATAGTAAATACCTGGTTTCAAACTACGGAATTCTTTATATTATGAGTACCAGGGGTAAAAATCAATCAAGCACGTTACGCCGTTTCGCTAATCCTTCCACTACGATGGCAATCATTATAGTCTACGCCATTGATACGATAAGAAGAAATGCGTAAGTAACGGAATTCACTCCGGCACTACCGGGAACATTTGGACCAAAATTAATTTCGAAAATATAACTCGCCATACTGGTCCCACCTTCACCTAATCCGTGCTCACCGTTGGGCCGCCGAGGTCATAAAAAATATATTATTTTTATTTTATTGTGTACAAAATCGATTGCAATTTTAATAGATTCGTCTGCGATCTCGGAAAATTATTTTCACTCCCCATAAGTTATTATAACACTTTGCAAAGCAAAAGTCACCGAATGGAATCTTTGTTCTTCGCCACCCCAAAGCGGACCGCTCGCAGCGATTGAAATTTAAAATATTGTACCCTTTGCCATTATGCGAGCTTATTCACCCTTGAAATATCCCTGGGGGCTCCAGGTACAGCGATTGGGGAAAATATTTTACACTTGTTACTAAGGATGTCGTTTTAAAGTCTACCATTTACTCTTCCAATTACAAGATCAGTTTTAAAACCTGTGTCAGTAGCGTTAAAGTCGAAATTATGTTTGTATGCGAGCGGATTTACAGAGGAATATTTATGAAAAGCACTTAATTAGTATGTCGCGAATGAAAAATTGTTATTGAAACGGAGTTGATTGAACATGGACTCATAACTATGTCATTTGGGATGCACTAATGAAAACATTATTAATCATTTTGGGTATTCTCGTCAACGCTTTTAACGAAATGGTGATTGTGATTTTGCAATTTGGCCTCTAGGGATTTGGTTATCATTACGTTTATATGCTTTTCTCATTAATGGTTTACGATCGTTAAAATGTAATTTGAATGCATTTTAAAAGGTTTTATGAATATTTACATTATATTAAACACGTTTTGTTAAAATATATTAAACACTTTTTTTAAAGTTTGAAAAATACACAATTATTCTGTTTATTTTTTATACTTTACGTTTTATGTAGCAGTAGAGCTGTTGTGAAAGAATTAATTCACGGAAATACTGCCACCTTCCCATTTCTACCGCCAAACAGTAATATGAGCATTACTGCGTTCCGGTTTGGAAAGGTAAGGGTGCTGAGGAAATTATAGGCACATGACATTTGTCAACTTACGTCTCAGGGCGATGAGCGTAGTAGCAATGCTCCACAGATCTTTGCGAAGCTTGGAGTGGCACTGCAACAGTCATAGATAGGCGTGTCCCTTACCACGAGATGCACGACTTGTTCGTCCCGTCACTTGATATCATAAATAAAATGATATTATTCTAGAGCATTTAAATAGCAAAGTTGCCACCGAAAATAGATAGAGAAAACTAACCTGAAAATTACTCAGTGTCGTATTCCAGAACTCTACTCAGCAAATTTGAGCAGACTTGAGTATGATTTCAAGCACTGGAAATACGACCCTAATGGCAAGGACTTGAGTATGATTTCTAGTGCTTGGAATCATACTCAAATCCTGACTTGAGCATTGAGTAGAGTTTTAGAATACGACCCTTAGTGTGTTATTTTTTTCCTACTTTACATATATAATACTTATAAATTTGAAATAATTCATTTGAAATTTAATTAAATCTCGCCCACTGCGTACATTTAATTAAACACTAGACTTAAATATCTTAAATAACAGTACAATTTAAATACTTAAGCGCGCACTGCATACTTTGCCCGCATTACTACAGATTAGGTCTGGCCCAGTGGCTCGTATCCCAGTGCATATATGATAAAATAAATTTGAACAAAACAAACACATCCGCTGCGGCAATATGAATCTTCTGTGAACTTGTGCTAAGCCGCATGGAAGCGGAAAAACGCGAGGGCTCAGGCTAATATGTGAATATTTGGCATTCCTGCAGATGAGCATTTGTCGCCGATAGGTGCGCACGGACCATTGGACGGCAATAAATTTGGGATTTTTCGCTTGAGAAATTTATTTTTTGCGGAAACTCGCTCTCGTAGAAATGATATTTATAATTTTTTCCTCAAGGTCTTTGTCTTTTATGGGTCTTAACGTAAGAATGTTTAAGGTGTTCAAATTACGATATGATAACAGTTTCATGTAAACAATAAGAAACCTAATGGAGGAGTATCTTGCACAAATATGAAAGTTACAAAATTTCAGAATGTCACTTATAATTCATCAAAATATTATCTACACAAATACAGTTTTTTTTTTGCTATAAAATTCTCTAGATAGATCATATAGTTGTAAGGTTAGTTATGAACCATGTACAAATTTCTTTGGTAGTAATAGAGATATCAGTAGAACAAAATTCCCAGAAGCATTATCATAGTAAAATAAGTAAGTGTGGTAACTCCGTACAAAAAACGCGTGACTTCTATGTATGTGCGACGGCCGCGAGATAATGCGTATGTGTGCATCCGTAAACGGCGCGCGGCAGACGCGCACACATACAAGCCGCCCTGCTACGTTTTATGGAGTTACCTTATCCTAATATACAGGGTGGAAATTTGTAATACCACCTGGAGGGAAAGTACTCTGCTTCAACTCGTTTACAGAGTGTAAATGAGTTGAAGGCTGAGGTTCAGAATACGATTTGTAATACAATTCATCACAACACGTTATTAAACGTTACTCAAAATGAATTCGTTAAAAGATTAAATTTGTGTATCCAAGAAAATGGAGCTCATTTCAAGCAACTAATTAGTCAGATTACCATTTTTTTCGTTTTATTAAAATACGTTAAGATTTCATGGTTTTTTTTTTTCATTTAATTAACCAATTTTGTGAGAGAGATTTTATTCTTATAATTAACCATATCGATCGATGCAATAAAAGTGCAGGGTGCATTTTTGTCAGATTAAAGCGGGTTCGATTCCCGCGTGTTGCTAGAAATTTTTGAAAATCTATGAATGCAGTTTTATATCTTTTAAAAAATAAAGGTATGTTTCTTTTAAGTAAAAGTTTCTATCTCCAGTATTTAGACTACTTTCCCTCCAGGTGGCATTACCAATTTCCACCCTGTATATTATTGATCCATAGATCGAATAAAGACAAGGAAAAATTTATTTCATTCGACTGGACTCGAACTAACGTCTGTTTGCCAAACCGGGGCCTACCGCTCTTAACAACTGACCTACGGGTCTAGTCAGCAGACCCTACGACTTTCTCTATACGCTTGTTCCAAACCTTTAACAGACGTATTTTCGGTTATAGAACTAAAACCAACAATGTAATATACATTTGGAATAAAATTCAACTGAATAAAATAAATTAAGCTGTTTTCCTTCTATTTCCAATATCCACCGTTTGTGAATAGCAGTCAATTAGAGTGAACTTGTCACCGATACACAAACTGGATGAATTTAAATTCCTAACTAAATTTAAAGCCGAATTGAAGTGTCAAGCGTAACGAGAGAGCCCCGTAGGGTGACCATTCATTAGTCCGACGAGAGGAACGAAATAACCCTGTGGAGAGCAATCAGTGTCATACTGTTTTTGAGTGAAATTTTTGCATCAGTTTTGTAATCTTATTTTCGTATCTTTCAAATAAACAACGACTAAGTTAAGGAAGAAAATTTTTACGTATTAAATTTCCATTATTTATTTTATCATTGTAACAGAAAATTTCTATGTAATTCTAGTCGATTATTTCTTGATATCATAGTCTGCTTTCTAGGGCCTGTGCACACGATGTATTTTCTGCGCGCGGATGATGCGCGTGAACGCCATTCCATAAATGCCAGTAAACTTTTGCATACGTTATTATTGAGCCTCTACTTCGCCGTAAACACGCGTTTGTGAAACGCACGTCGTTCGCGCGTAAAAATTACCTCATGGTCTAATATAAAAAAAAAATAGGTTGAACCAATTAATAAATTAATAGAACTGATGAATGAAATGGTGATAAGTTACATATTTTGTTTAAGTTTTCTCCAACTGTGTCGTGGATTGCCTATGGTCTAACTCTTTTGGTAAAACGACCCCAGGATAAGCCGGGTGGCAATGTTAACATTCTTTTCAATAATGATGTGAGGGGAGATCAGAGTGCCCTACGTCTTGTTTATTGGATTTTTTGTTACAATCTACATATGAATGGAAACTGCAATCTGTTGGACGTTGGAGGGCATAGAGTCGAAGTTCTTTGTTCAACTAATCGCCTTTGTATGAATAAAATATTATTTGCTCATTTTAATTACAATAAACGTAATAGCGAAGTCTGATAACAAGCATTGAAAATCAAACATTCTTTGTTTGCTTTTATTGAGGCTTGTAAATTGAATTTGATTTTATGTGTACAGCCCTACAGCCACAGTATACCCATACTGTGTGTATGTTGATTACCGATGATTATGATGAATTTAATAGATTGAGAGAAACTGTAGAGAAAGTACACAACCACTAAAAAGTAAATACGCTTTAAAATATGTGTTTCACAATTACATATTTCCAATATTCCATATTTATTTATTGAATATTGAATTAATCCAATGAGTAAGTAATATGTATTATAGTTTTTAAATCGTCTTAATTACTAACCCAAAAATGTATAAAATAAAATTAGACTACTCCATCACATTTGTTAGTAAATTTAAAAACTCTAAAGCAACAATACGCGTGTCTGTCGCTTTAATAAGTGCGCACGATAAATAGGATCAAGTGTACGCACTATCTTTTTCCTTTTCTTTTTAGAGCAAAATTGCTTGTTGTCTCTTTCACAGCATGTTTTTACAAAGGGGTATCTAGCAGATTTAGTACGGTTTTAGGGATGCTTTGTGGTTTTCTTAAAATTGGCAACCCCGAAGTTAAAATGAAATATATGAATTTCAATAATTACCTAATTGAAAATATTGTTGGAAATTAAACATTATAGTAGAATAGGCCCTTTTACATACTCGCTTTATCGCGCGTGATAAGGAGCGTACAGGATTGCGCGCGGGAAAGCCTGCACACGCAATCGTGCGCGATTACCTGTTTGAAGTTTTTTAAGCTAACGTTCTTTCACGCGCGATTGCTTGTGTTAGTGGTATGTTTACGCATGTTGCAAATGTACCTATCTATAACTACCTGCTATATTGGAGTGAATGAACTTTGTAAAAAGTGACCAGTATTAAACGAGCTTCTAATCGTATCGGTTGTTTCCTTTAAACATAGCAGTTAGTTTTTATTACAACGGAAGAGTGTCCATGTAAAAGGCAACCTTGGAACCGCGCGATCGTTCTCATCAGTCGTGCGGTCTTTCCCTTTTCCTTCCAACGTCTTTATACGCGCGCTCAATCGCGCACGATTGCTGTATCACGCGCGATAGTGTCTGTGTAATGCCTGCTTTGAAACACGAATTGAAACAAGCAAATTTTCTTCACGACTTCGGATAAAGACCAATTTTGTAAATGTTTAGGTAAAATTTCACACCTTTCCCCCTTGTTTATGTAAAGACAATAGATAATTATTTTTACCCACTTAAAAGTCGGTGCTCGTTGATACAATATTCTTGTATTATATAAAATTACGTCAAATTAAACAATCCTATACGGAACCAACAAAAGTTTATTTCAAACGCACTTCACCTAACAGAAAGCGTAATGAAACTGTCGCCTTTAACTGGAAGCATCATTATCGGTAGCTTTGTTGATAAAAAGCTCTAAAAGCTCAAAGCTCTGGAACGTATGTCGCTTGGGGTTAGGCCTACTCAGCTGGAAAGCTTTCCGAGGATTTGCTGCAAAGGTATTAATTCTGCAATCTGATTTCGTAATGCGTTTTGTGTTTCGCTCGAATGTAACACGTGTTTTTACTTATTTGATACCTGAATTTGTAAACCTAAACACGTTTGAATAAAAGTTGCGACTTTGAATCATTTGAAAAAATATCTACACTTCACATCGTCGTCTAATTAAGAAAAATCTAGTTTACTTATCAGAACCAGGGAAACAAATCTAATATTTTACTCCAGTCTTCTTCTTTAGACCACTTCATCTTCCACCCCTTAAAGGCAGATGTTCGCAACAATAACAAAGATTGTCAAATAAGCGTGTCGCACGTGTCTAAAGGGTACAAGGGTACGGGGTACGGGGTACAATATTATTACCCAGTATTCACGAAGTATATTAGTTCCGGACACATGCACTAAATAATAGGGACCGTTGGTATGGTTACAAGTGGTGCCTTGTTTGAAATTGGAACTGGCAATCTTTCTTAGAACCGTAAAAAGGGGTTTTTGCATATGTGACACTCAGAAGACGAAACTCTTGACACATGTGTAGTACATTTGACCCAAATATGGAGTAATAAGGATACTAAACAGTACGCAGAAACTTTATAACTAGGTAAGTAACAAAATGAGATTGCGTCTTTAAATTAGGGGCTTAGTTTTTAGGATCCACTGAAAATCAGCGTCACAGCCTTTTCTCAGCGGTGACAATAGCTGAGTGGATCTCTTTACATACGCCACAGCCGCACACATGACATTCACTCTAATTGTGTTGAATATTTAATGTTTGCTTTGTTCTTGTGTATTTTATTTTTATTTAATTTTCTTTTTGTTATTTTATTTTAATGTTTTGTTTTGATTTGGTTTTATCTTTTTTTAATTTTCTTACTGCGTATTTTTGGTTATGGCGTAGTAATAAATTGTTTCTATTCTATTCAAGTATAAAACCAGCTTGTATCGTAGGTATATATCTAGGGTCGGCGTACTAAAGTAAACTAAGGCAAAATCCAACATCATTAATTTAAATTAATACATCTACTAGTTAAAGCACATATATCAAATTCATTTGTTACTTCATAAATTTTGAACTATTACTTGTTATTTAACTTCCAATACTAAGAACAACACAAAAAATATATAATTATAGGTATATTAACAAATGAAGCACTTTTTGACTTATGTGCTTTAGTTTGCCGATCCTAGATATATTATGATGTCATGATAATGAATGAGTAGTAAATAGTCCATGGTACCCATAAAACACATATATACCATCGCGCCTGTCTCCCACCGGGGTAGGCAGAGACTATGGAACTCCACACAAACCTCCTTCACCCCTTCCGTTCCCATCAGTAGAGACTGACATACGTACGTATAAAAAGTATTGATTTATCATAACAAAATCATTATAAAACCTATCATTACAAAAGCGATAAAATAATTCGTTTTTTATTGTGTCAAGTCAAAATTAATTTAATCGATGTAGATTAAAAAAGGTGCTGAAACCTCTATATCAGTCTTACGTCACGATTTGTAGACAGCAAGATAAATATTACTCAAACTCTCATTCCAAACGTAACCATCGACACTTAGTTCGGGCGTCCAATTTATATTCCTACCGCGAAATTACTCGAATCTCCGTAGAATTAAACGGCTAAGAACCCTCGAAAGCAGTGCCTGAGTTAGGGATTGAACTAGCCCTTGGTTAATATTATGGCGACCTGTTCCTTATTTTGCACTTGAGGAATATTCATCAATAAACTTTTCACACTTATTTACTTTGTATTAGTAATAAACTATTAAAGTGCAGCACTAGTTTTTAGTTTTCATTCATTAGAAAACGTTTGAAATGACAATGTCTCCGTTTCTCTAAGTTGTTCACTAGTCTTTACTAAGGATTTCTTCTTTATACACAACAATAATCTACCAAGCTCCTTTCTTCGTATTTATTTATTAGGTTTACCAACGTCTGTGTACAATAATGCTTATTATATCTTATCATATCTTTACAGTATTCTAATTGCCACAAACATGTATAGGTAAACACAACATGCACTATAACTAATAATTATCAGTACAGATTACTAAAAAAACCGACCTCAAAAGTCATTCATCCCCTAGTTTGCCACTCTTAGAGGTGGAATATTTTCTTCTAGTTGAAATGGGACTACTACTGAGATACCATCGTTCCAACAAAAAAAGAATCATCAAAATCGGTTCACAAATACCGGACTTATCGCATAACATGCATACAAAAAAAAGAAAAAATGACATCGAATTGATAACCTCCACTTTTTTGAAGTCGGTTAAAAAACGGTCTACAATTTATATTCCAAGGACAAATTGCCCGATATTGCGCTTGAAAAGTAAAAAAGGGACTTCATACAAAAACGGAATTACGAAGTTTTAATTTAGCTGACGATAACTATTCTATTTGCCGGTCGCTCAATTGTCTTTATTGCATATATTATTGTACATTTGTAATGGTAGGTAAGTAATAAATCCATACTTCGCTAACCGTAGTATAATATGACGCCCCATAAGAGCATGGCAATATCAGCGAAGAGGGTTTCACGCTGTTACATTGTAAGTGCTTATGACAATATTATGTTTAATATAGTTATTTACATTATTTTCTGTGACATTACGGCACTAGTTTGATTAGTTTTAGTGTTAGTGCTTGACACTCTTTAGCATACTGTCAGGCACGGTATGCTGAAGGCGCTGGTTCGAATCCAGCCGGATCGAAGGAATTTTTCTTAGTGCTCGACCTTTGTTTTAATAATTATAACAAACTTGTGGAGTAATTTCACAAAAGAATACATATAAAATTACACCCGCACTAAGACATGTTAACCTACACATGCATTACATTCTCTTGCGCCCCTTAGCGCCTATTTCTCGAATTTTGTAAATCAGGCACTGCTGAGAACCCTTCAGTGGGCGCGGAAAGGTCGCCATTCGTAACACAACACGTTCAAAGTTACACAGACGGAATGGCCATTCGACAAAGACAAAGCGAAGTCATCAATATAACTGTGTTTAGACATAGACTACGATATTAAGCGCATGAACTTCAACCTCTAGTTAGTTGTAAGCTCTGACTCTGAATTGAACACAATATTTGGAAAACATTATTTGTAGGAAATTAAACTATTTTTCCGGATTTAAATCGCGTATATTTATTTTTTCCAAACAAACCAACGTTTCGGGCACAGGTCCCATTTTCCCAAAAAAAAAAAAAATATATACGCAATTTAAATCCGGAAAAATAGTTTCTATTCCTATGTGTAACAATCGCGAAAACCTAAGAAATCGAAACATTATTTAATTATTGAGATTTTTGTGAAATAACTTCACTTTAACTTCACTGGTTTTATTATGATTATGAATATAAAGATCGAACACACAGAAAAATTATCCTTCGTCATAAAAATTCATTTTCGACGAATGCCGAAAGTCAGTACAAAGATCTGTAACAAAAACATAAGAGAATTTCGACGACCGGGTCTACGAAAATTTTTCAGTGGTTCGATCTTTGTACTCATAATCATAACTAAACTATTTAACTAAATTTCGGTAGCCGTGTTAACCTAATGGCTTGACCTACCGCCTTTCAAACAGAGGCCATGGGTTCGAATCCTCTAGTTTTTCAGAATTTACAAGCGAAATTCACCATGAGATTTTAAAACATTAAGAAGGTTCACTACCCTAGGAAAACGTGTAAAGTCCCCAACCCACATTATGGAGAGGCGGCCAATGGCCTAAAACCCTCGCCTGTGAGGAGACCGGTACCCAGCAGTGAGACGTTAAAATCGGTTGATGACGGTGACTAAATTTCGGTAGATATATGTTTACCAAATGTGTATACTAAACATTTGATTTCAATCTAGTTGAATCTCAATTATAAATCTAATATCATAATATTTTTTTTTATATTGATCTCGTCTAGTTTTTGTTGAACAAAAAAACATTGTGGTGCAACACAAGGTATTTTACAGAGCAATTCGCACGAACATGATGTTTTGTCTTTCTCCAGTCTGTGCACCAGTGAACCCGTAATGCCAGGGTAAGGAACACCACATTAGTAATAGATTAATACCCGTATTGGTCCGCCCCTTTGTTATTGGAAGTCTTTCGATACACGCAATGCCTATTTGACTTCGCTCGCTTCGTTGACTTCGTTCGTGTCCTTTTGTTGTGTTTTATTTTGAAAAATCTTTGCACCACACACGATTTTATAAGGCATCTGGAGGTAGGTTCCTGATATTTTTTTTTGGAATCTATATTTCCTACATCTTTTTAATTGCCGTTGTGTCAGTAGGCCAGGAAATCATATATGAAAGTTTGTAACTTACCAGTTAAATCTCTTTCAGGAATCAGGAAAAGTATAACATTTTCCAGGAACGCGTGATTAAAGAATATGAGATTGACTGGGATCCAAATTATGAGCTCACCACAGTCTGAAGAGATATACGAGTGAAGAAAGTGAAAGAGATATGTCAAGAATATAATACATAAGTAGATAGAGATATAGCAAGTGGAACATTAAAATAACAGTATAACAATATTTCATTTTTATTTCAGCGTTTTGAGTATTTTATCAAACGCCATTTCATTCAGTATTTATCATTTCGTAAACAAATCCATTTAAGAAAAACCATAAAATAAAATATAAGGGTTTTTGTGATTTGTACCGTCGGCATTGGGCCGATTTTTTTTCGAAAATTCGGCTGCAAATGCGGTTACGGTCAATGGATTACGCTATCGAGAGATGTTAACAACTCAGTTTTGACCTATTATTGATGATATGGATATCACTAACATGTGGTTTCAACAAAACGGTGCTACAAGTCACACACCCACCGAAACAATGATTTTATTGCACACCAAATTTCCCGATCGCATAATTTCACGGAATTCAGCCGTTGGATTTTATTTTTTATAGGATTATGTTAAAGACAGAGTCTATACGGAGCCAATCAAATCGATTGCAGCGTTAAAACTCAAAATTCGTGAAGTGATTAACGAAATAGAACCCACCATTTTGTCAAAAAGTGATTAAAAACTTTGATGAAAGAATCGACATCTGTAATATGTAACATCATTTTTCATTCATAATGGCCAAACCTTACTTTTCCAATACGATAAAAAATTGAATTATTGTCATTTAAACGTATTGTTTCTTTTTGTTTTACAAAACAAAGTTCTTGTTGAAAAACCTCACATTTGCTGACTTTATGTAATTATTACGTTTTTTTGTTACAGTAGCATTTACTAAAAATTAAATAAAACAATATTTTTAAAAGCTCAATCTGTTTCAAAGACTAGCTCTACAAAAAAACTTGAAGAAATAGAGGTTCTAAACATTAAACGTAAACTTTTTATAAAATAATAACATAATATATTATCGTCACATTTGCAAATGTCAGTAGTCAACAATTGTCACGATCTTTTAATTTTCTGTACTTTATTGCCTGAACAGTGCCAAAGAATAAGAAAACACAGAAAAAGAAAAGTGTTTATGATCACTGCTTCTTTTTTACAGTTTTTCTAATTCTAAACAACAGCTAAAAAACGAAGTATAGGTTTCGCTTGCTTTACTAGTAAACGAAGTCACCGACTTCAACATAAACTCACCGAACCGCGCGCACAACTTGCTTCACAGCCTAGTGAATTTTATACGCGTATAATCACTTATTCCTATCAATAATTACACAGAATATCGAGTTATTCATTAATGTCCTATCATTATAACAATACAAAATTATTCATTCCATTGGTCTCAAACCAAACTCGAAAATTACCACACTCAGTTGCAAATAACGGTTCATTTGGCCGCATTCAACGGTTGATTACGCCTATTGTATACAAGTCCCAATTGTTTAATGTGAATAATTATTAATTAATACATCTGTGATTTAGAGAGAGTGTCATTATAGTCTGATGTTCCGTACCAAAATGCAGAAAATTGACTAATCCATAGCCGTGACCATAGGATCTGCAAAATGACGTTATGGTTTGTTTGAAAAAACAAATATATGCTATTTAAAGCCGAAAAAATAGTTTTATTTCCTATACGTAACAGTCGCGAAAACTTAAAAACTCAATAACTTATAGTATCAAACCGGAATACACCTCTAAATCAAAGTACGAGAATTTCGTCTGTAACGATGTTATAAATAAAGCCAACATGGCTAAAAAACTATTATACAATTTACTAAAAACTGGGCTCTTCATCTAGAATTCATATTATATTCTGAAACAAAAACTCATAATTCAAAAAATTCTGACATAATATCACAATAGAAGAAGAAGAAGAAATAAATTTTGTAAGCTAAAATTAAAATCCATTAACTCTCAAAAACAACTCTGTTAATAACTCACCTGGTTGGGTGTAATTAAAAATAAAAAACCAATTCCAAAACTTGATTGACCTAAGATTATTATTATAACATGAGATTGCCTCTGAGAATATTAATCAATCTGAGAATCAACCAAATTCAACTACTGATTTAACCATTGGTACCTTAGGCGGTCATAGATTGTTGTAAGCTACTCAAGCATCAAGCTGTCCGATTTAGATCACTCAGTTAACATGAATTGTATTGTCAGTCTTAATAT
>NW_020654972.1:835904-933563 GCF_003589595.1 Hyposmocoma kahamanoa
TTCTACAAGATCCATTTATCTACTTTACCTATTTAAATTCCAATTACGCGAGCTGGCCGTAGGTAGAACTAGCCTGAATAATGAGCATTAACAAATTTTTTTTTCTCAAACATGTTCGGAAATGTTTGCATTATTTTCAAAAAACGAACACGGAAAGTTTGTTATCGGCCAAGGCCTGCAAAGTAAGTATGGAAATCATTACTGTCTACTTCTCTAAACTTTTAAATCTACTTACTAATAATGAACTATGTAAACAGGCAAAGGAAAAACTGCCCATTGTTCGTAATTGCGAGAATTAAAAATACCTACCAGAACCGCTTATTAAAAAAAAAGAAAATGGCGGTAACGTTTAACCTAAAATGTTTTGGTATTCTTTTGTCTTTTTTGTGTTTTGATCGCGAAAATGAGTACTAGTGAGAAGAGCGATAACTAAAAATACAGTAATAGATACACATTCAAACACATCATCAGAAGTTCAGCAGATTACTATTAATGTGCGTAGAAAAACAACAATATTTTCTATTAGCAGTTGTCGTATCACGTCAAGCATTAATTTTAATATATTTTTTTTACTTTTTCTGTTCCTTCCTGTTAAACATCTTCCTCTCTTTCGTTTTTCATTATTTCCCCACATTGTTTAAAAAAATTGTTTGCATGCCTCGGCGGGAACGGGGATTGCAATGACTCGTATTAATACGAGGCCTCGGTTACATAATTTGATTAAGAGTCTTGCAACTTTAAAAAATATACTTAAATTTATCATTCATTGTTATGTAATCTAACAATATAAACCATCTAAACATTGACAACATGTACCCCTACCCACCGAAGTAGGCCATTGTCGCTGACTCCACACACTGAGCATGTTAAACATTTTATATTGAATTTAGCCAGAAAACTTAATCCAAAACACGTCCAATAGGTTGTGAATCTATTCACGTAGTCTCCGCTACATCTCAAAGACCTAAATTAATCGGCAAATTAAACAAACAACTCCTTAATTTTGATTCAAAACTGTGTACGAGAAAATCTCTAACCCAACCTTGATTTCCGGAGTAAAATTAATCTGAAGTCTTTGAAATTAAATCCAAGTGCTCGGGACTAATTCAAACATAAAATAAAATTATTATGATCTGACTTTTGGCCTCAGAAGGGTGTTCTATCTGTACCATGGCTAATGTAATTAGAGTTGGGAGCGAGAAAGAAAATATTCAAAGAAAGTAGTCTTGAAATGATACTGAGGGTAATATTATTAGTGACTCAAGATCAGTCGTTCTACCTCGTTGTGTTAAATAGTCGCTTGTTTACATTGTATCTACGCAGAAGAGTTTGTGGCAGACACATAAATTAATATATGAATGTAATTTTTAAGATTTTATTGAATGTCACAATATATATTTAAATATAATAATATAATATTTAAATTATTTTTTATGTGAAATTGCTCCAATAGTTTGTTATAATTATTAATACAAGGATCTAAAAAGGCTAAAAGGGTAAAAAGTCCTTGAAAAACCAAATACAAAGACACGACAACAACCATATAGAAAAATTCGTGAGGTCCTCTGGTTCGTTCCGTGGCTTAGTTGGTATAGCATCTGGCATGGTATGCTAGAAGACGTCGGTTCGAATCCGGCCGGATCGAAGGAATTTTTTCTGAATGTTCGATATTTGTATTAATAATTATTCCAGTAGTTTGTAATAATTATTAATACAACTATGTTCGTTCTCTCTCTAACTTCTATATTTATTGTATTCATATGATACAAGTCTTAAATTAACTAATGTGGTAAGTACATTGCACATAATCAGCCCTGTATTAGGGATAACAAACAGTAAGAGCAGAGGTCGGCCGAGGTTTAAATTATTAGTCACTAAAATGGTTCACCAGCGAATATATAGTAAGAAATATGTCAGTGTGAAGGTTTAAATTGAATTAAATTATTTGTAAGCATTGGTGTAAATTTGCTTGTTTGTCTTTACTAAATTTCATAATACACTCATGAACATATTTCGAGCAACGCTACAAAGTCAGGTACCTTTACAGCTACCAACGACTGACTAGAAACTATATGAATGATTAAGCAGAGAGTCGTGAGATTCGAAACCAGGCTTGCACCTCTGAGTATTATCTCTGAGTACTGCCTCCGTGGCCGAACGGTTACCATGCTGGTCTGCCACGCAAAGGTCCCTGGTTCGATTCTCGGGCCGGGAGAATTATTTGTTGTATAACCTACATTTATTTCACTCGTGAGATTGGGTGTAAGTTGTGGTTAACTATGTGTGTGTCCATGGCACCCGCGATACAGGGTTGCCCTAGTGTGAGGTTATGAGTGTGTATGTTATTCTTATTCTTATTTATGTGCGAAATTTAATTTGAAATGTACTCATTGTGGGAGGAAGCCTGTGCCCAGCAGTGAGACCATATATAGGCTAACTTTTATTATTATTATTATTAATGGTTAAAGTACTTATTCGTATTAATTCGAGTTGCGGTCACCAGCCCTTTACACCAAGTACAAAGTAATAAAATGAACGTCAAAATGTAGTTACTTATAGAAGTGTAATAAATAAGGTTAATTGAAATTAGTTTATCCACCTTGAAAAGACGCTTTAGTCTCGACGATTTCAAATCGTAATTGGAATTTTCAAATGTTTTCAATGAAAATGAATAAGTGCCTCATAAACATGAATAGTTACGGAACATTTCTGCCCTCATTATCATAACTAACGTAAGCGATATATTTAGCAAATTGAGTTAATAAATATCTGGGATCACCAAAACGAGATCTACAACACCCTCTAATCGATTTTTTTTATATCTTATTTAGTTTGGTTTATTGTTAAGCAAAATCAGCGCAATTGACATTTAAGTAACAAAAAAATTTTAGGTGCCAATATTAAGAAAATTAGTAGCAGTAGAGCTCCTTGTGAAAGAATTTGCCCCGGGAAGTACTGCCACCTTACCTATTTCTGCTGCCAAGCTGTAATGTGTATCACGGAAAGTGTGTGATGGAATTACACGATTTAATTCCGCCTTCCCCTTTCCATCACCGGACTAGGCGTAGGTTTGAGTTCCACCCCTATGTTATGGATATTCCAAAGGATATTCCGAAGCGTTACGCTTCCACATTTATATGGCATGGCTATGGAGTGGAATTCCCTGAATTCAGACTTGTTTCCTGAACGTTATAACTTGGATCTTTTCAAGGCGAGAGTGAATAGGCATTATTTAGGTGTGCACGCTCCATCGTCGACCTCATCGTCACTTTCCATCAGGTGAGATGAAGGTCAAATGTGCACTTATATTTTATTAAAAAAAATTTGTTTTGAAGTATAAGAGTGCTGGCGAAATTACAGGCAAATGAAACTTGTCAATTTATGTCTCAGGATGGCGGGCTCAGTGGCAGCGCCCCTCAGATATTTACGATTTAAAGATGTGAGTGCAACTGTTATGGATAGACGTGTTGCTTACCATCAGGCGCCCGACTTGTTCGTCCCTTCAACTCGATATTATAAAAAAATATCGAAATTCAAATGCATTAGTAATGGTAAAGATGGCAGAATTGGTGGCTTTATTGCCTTTAACATTTTATAAATATTAGATACACATTTACTATCTCACTTGTCTCCAAATTGGGTACGCATAGACTACGTCTACACTTGTTCCTGAAATGCAAATTTCACTGCCTTCACTCGTATAAGTATTTTCATACTATGTTATTCTTAGCACTTTTGGATTGGTTTGCCTCCGTCGAAAAAAAAAGCAGTAGTAAGAGTATTACCTATTAATAAAAATATACTTATTATGAATACGTGATTGACAAAAAATGTCTTTGAAGGCTCAATAAAAAGTTCAGACGAATACTAAAACCTGTTAGACAAGTTTTGCTTAAAATTTCAAATTTTTCATCTAATCAATAGTTGTTATTATAAAATATACCCTAAATCAAGTTATAATGGTTTTTCGCCGAAGATTTCTATCGATAAGTTAGTAAATGAACCGGGATATTGGATAGATAATTTATTACATTTTAAATTTTTAAGCTAAGACGTTGGTCTTAATCTTTAGCCTTGACATTGGTTATCATATTTAAGAATATCCACTGAAGAACCTTTGTAACATTTGAATGGACTATTTTTATATGCCCCATTCTATTAATCAGGTGCTCACATATTATAGAGCTCTAACGCATGACAATGAAGCTATTGTACATTTTTCTAAGTAAGTAAGGTAAGTCTATAGTTGTAAATTAGTACTTGTCTATTATGTTTCTGATATAAACTCAATAAACTAAACCATATTTAATGATTCATTAGCAGTATGAAAAAATGCATTCCAAAATCGATCGTCACAGAGCAAGGGGAACTTCAAAAGGGTTTCAACACTCCAAACACACTTCGAATTCCGCCAGACTTTTTTATTTATTAATATAATTAACTTTCAACGTATCGGACTTTGTACTTAAAGCTTGTTTAAAAATTTAGCGCCAGTTTGCCGGAGAGTTTGTTAGCGCCCCTAGAGCCTTCACTCTTAATTATTACTTTGGGAAAATTAAGACTGTCGTTTAGCTGGAGTGCCCCAACGACTGGAGGTTGTGCACGCTTCCATTTATCTAAATGTATTTTATCTTGCCGAGGGCGCTACTTACGTCTGTAGCGTAGAGTTGCTGTTAGCCCTTGAACATTAACTATCATACTTACAGGATTTTAGCCACGTTTTAGAGTACCTATTAAAACCTTTATAAAAAACAAATGTCATTAGGATCTCTGATATTCTATACTAATTGAGGCTATCAGCGTAAAGGTAGTGTAACCCTCATTTTTTTTTAAATTGTTTTATATTTGGATGCCATTTTCATGTATTACAATATAAATATTTTTTTTATAATAATGTGCCACGGAATTTACTCTGGGCATTTCCCAAAACACTTAGACAAGAACCAATTAAGAAATGTTCATTTTGCAAATTGGTCCTAAGGGAAACGGAATCCAGCGTCCATAATGTAAACCGTTAGGCATCGAGGTCGTCAATTCAATATTTAGTTAAATATTTTTATATGTGAAAATATAATATCCAAAAATATAAGATTATTTACTCCAGTGTCATTTAAAGAAATATTGTATAAAAAGTACATACGACTGATAGTCGCAATAAGCCTATATAAGAACGAACGTAATTCGTAATATTTTAAGTAACGTTTTCTATTTAAATAAACCCCCATATACTTAATACTGTCTCGTAGGACTGTTTACATTAATACGAGGTATTTCAACGTAGCTTAGATTTTAGGAGGTAAGGTGTTGGGAGTCGACACTCGCGTCCCGCAATCCGCGCACTACAAATTAATATGCATAAAATAATAAAATTTGACACAGATCCGACGTCGACAAGCGCCCAATGGCGACTGACGGGGCAAATTTTGCAAATTTTGGCATAAATGTGAATTTAATAACTAATAGGATTTAAAAAAGAAAATTAAATTAAATTAGAAAAATAAAATTTTGCAGATCCTCTGTATTACTTAAAGAGAAATATCTTCATATTAAAATTATGTACAACGATAGATACTTTATTCTTGAATAATTCGTTTCAGACTTTTGTTTTAGCCTGTTTTCAAGATTTTATATAATCGGATAAAGTGTATCCTGTCATGTAACACATTAGCACATTATTTAGACAATTTCATTAGGTGTATCGTCTATTTGTGGAAGACCGTTATTTAATAGTAAATAATTAAATCATTTGATCCAGCAAAACAGTTTTTCCCGCTTCTCCTCCGGTAACTCACCTTAAATCTAATATTTTTTTATTATTTTATATTTGGATGCTATTTACATATATTAAAAAATATATTTTTTTATAATAATGTGCACAGCACACACAACAACACTCAGATCAGAACCAATTAAGAAATGTTCATTTCCCAAATTGGTCATAACGAAAATTTTATCCATATTAATTTAAAGTGCGCGGATTGTGGGACGCAAGGGGCGACCCCCAACACCTCACCTCTTGAAATCTAAGCTTGTGTTGATTCGCCTTAAAGCTAAATGTAAACTGGTGTCATTTATTTCTAGGAGTCGTTATATTGTAATTCAATAACCTACGTAGATAAGTAGATAAGAAGCTAGTTCTACATTGAAGGTACTCCGTACGCTTAGAACCCAAAATATATTCGTTTAATGTGATGTCTCCACGCCTCCCCTATTCCCTACAATGCCTCAAAGTAATGACGCGTACTAGGCATTACGCGTGTTAAATACATTACCTATTGTAAGTGTCTCCGAGGTGCCTATTCACAGAGGAACAGATCTGCGACGCTTTTACTCTAATTATGAGCCTCACAGACTACGCTCAAATGTATTCTATTAGGGGCTTGGAAGGTTGCACTTCACTAGGTGGCAAAAATGTTTATCAAAATTAGGTTGCATGGGAGGGTTAGTAATATCTATACTATGTTATAGTATATATAGTAGATATATATAGGTACGTTTTAGTTTGCTATGGTGTTGGAATAAACTTATCCACCACTCATTTAATTTCCCCGCGACACAGGGTTTCCCTAGTGCGGGGCTATGTTGAGTGTGTGCGTTATTTATTTATATTTAGTAGATGGTATAAATAAATCCAATAACTCGCGAGGAAGATAAATTAATTAATTAAACGGAAACTTTTTCGGTTGGTAGAGTTTTGCTAATGATACATACATACATTGCGATCGTCTTTTCTTAAAGATATCACCACATCATCATAAACATGTGTCTTTTCGAAAAAAAGCAAACCGCAGGAAACGGATTTTGAAATTAATTTTACTCGGTTTACATTCTGGATACGTTAACGCTATCGTCAGGTGACAATGGCTTTCGTTATATTGCTACCGCTGAAAGTTATTGACAATTTTGTATGGCAAATTGTATAGCACCCCTAGCCGTCACAAGATAAACTAAAACTTTCCATGCAAATGTTTACCAAATAATTATTATTTCATAGTAAACAAATTACACTTAAAATCGTCATATTGTTGAAACTCTACTGCTTATTCGTAAGGCAGATGCCCCTGAGCAGATTGAGCAAGAAACATCAGGGGTTGCTCTTTGTAAATAAACATTTATTATACAATATTTATTTCAATCAACATAGATCGAAACTACCTGGAACAGATAAACGGGTCTAGTGACCCCAGATTTTTGTCATCCAAGTACGCAGAACCTGTATATAAAAATGTGCGTAAGAATGGTAATAGCGAATATTAAGAAAGTTAACAGTAGCAGTATAGTTCCTTGTGAAAAGATGCGTCCAGAGAAGTACTGCCACCTTACCTATTTCTGCTGTCAAGTAGTAATGTCAGTATTACTGTGTTTCCGGTTTTAAAGGGTAAGGGTGCTGGTGAAATTACAGGCACATGGAATTTTCCACTTATGTCTCAAGGTATTGGGCGCAGTGGCAGTGCCCTGCGCCTCTCCTCGGAGGGGAAAATTCTGAGCAGCACTGCAACGGTTATGGACGGGCGTGTAGCTCATCATCAGACACACGACTTGTTCGTACCGTTACTTGATATTATAAAAAAAAAGGTGACGATACTAAACTTATCTCTCAACTGCCTACCCTGTCAATGCGTGGTATAGTTTACTGATATGATCTTATCCAGGTAGAGTTTGTAAACACGCAAAAATAAACGTGCTACAAACGTATTTGTGTGTCAGTCTCACAAGAATATCATAATTAAATAAGACACAAATACTCACAAGGAAACACGAAAGAAAAGCAATCAGGTTATTACATCCTCTTTTGTCAATTAACGGGAATCGGAACTATAAGGAATGAGAATGTGAATTCGAGGAATATTACTAATACCACTTTGCTTTGAGCATTCCTTTATTCACAATACAGAACAGATAAAGTTATTTTAGGATACCAACGGAAATGAGACATTGAAAATATTTGCAGAGAATTTTTGTAAATTAAATCTTGTACATATGAAGATAAGCCGACTACATAGAAATTATTTTTAGTAAATCCAAAACTTCTTAACAGTGCATCCTTAGGGCTCATGCTGTCGCATCGACTAGCAAAGACTTCTAACGACGAAATACAGTGTAGTATGCGGGCGACTAGCGACGGCGACGTAATACTACCAGCGAGCGACCGATAGGTTAGTGAATTTTCGAATAATTATCGTACCCACAAGGAAAATGGATATGGTATCAGAACTTTTTTGTCGGAAAATTCAGTTTTACGGGTCCGTGTCAATAATAATAAGGAACAATAAGGAAGAATAAGAAGAAGGAGATTTAATATTCGTCCAATTAATATTCTACGGCGATTATGAACTGCATCAATTAACCTATCTGAGTCCATTATTAAATGTAATTTTAATTACTTATGTAATAATCTAATAATAATAGGAACATTCATTATTTAATCATCTTAGTAGTCGCAAGCGACTTACGACAACTGATCGCTGCAAGTCTCACGACCAATGGTTGCCGGTCGCGGGCACGATGCACTAAGCCATTTAGTTCTTCATGTTAAAACAAGTCGCAGCGAGTCGGTGCGACCGTAGTCGCGAAATATCGCCGCACGCTGCACAAATCCTTGTCTTTATTATAAGCTAAATCACACCAAAATTTCTAATGACGGAATAAAATTAATTAAACAAATATTGCAACAAATTAATTCTTCTGTCATTTTCTTACTTTTTACGGCACTGCGCCTGTCGCCCTTAGACATAAGTTGATAATGTGTCTGTAAATTTCACCAGCACCCTAAACCCTTCAAAACCGAAACCCAAGAATGTTCACATTACTGCTTGGCGACATAAATAGATAATTTGTTTTATATATTTTTTGTTTATTTTGGAGGCAATAAAGTGAGATTTTATTTATTATTTATTTAAAACTTTTCTTAAGACTATCAAATATATGAAAACTCACATTTTCTTTGTATTTGCGCACACTGACTTTAATAAAACAAAAATTTAGGAGTTGTTAATGCCAGTCTTTATTCTAACTAACTTGTTACTTGTTTTGGAAGGCTTCCCTTTAACATATTTCAAGCTGGGTACGTATAAATATGTATGAAAGGACAGTCCGAATTAATCCAGACTCAACGTGCCTCGACGTGGTTCGCGCACGATGTCGTACTGTTCTTTTTAACTGACGTCTACGATATAAAAGGACTAAGTGTGAATTTGAGTTTTGTTTAGTGAATTCTGTATTTTAAAACAATTGATTCTCTCTTTGCAGTCGCCTTATAGAAATTATGACTAATAACTTTATTAAGACGATGGTCGCGAAATGATTTTGTTTTTTAACATATTTTATGATATCATTTTCCGGAACGAACAAGTGGGGCGTAGCAAGTGGTTTTGCAATGCCGCTCAGAGCTTTAAATCATAAAGATCTGAGGAGCACTAATACTGCGCTCATCACCCTGATACATAAGATGACAAGTCCCATGTGCCTATATTCACCAGGACCCTTCAAAACCGGCGGCAAAAATAGGAAAGGTGGCACTATATCCCTGGACTAACACGACGACGACGAACTTTCACAAGAAGCTCTACTAAACTTCCAGGATAAAGAAGTTTTGTTAATCGAATTTTTCTACAAATAATTTTAATGGAAATAAAAGTTTCTGGAAACTTATACATTGCTCTAATATTGTTGAAAAAAATGTCGACGTATATTATTATAAAATTTGATAGTCAATATTTGACTGCATGCATTAGTTACGTTACTATAATACAACTTTGGCATCCTAAAACAGTGTTACATCATCGTAACCAAGTCTTAACACCCCGTGTCAGTTGTACTTGAAAGCTGCCTATCACAAAGCTTGTAATCACAAGAGATTTTCTTACTCTTTTTTTGTACGGAACCCTAAACGTCAGCTGTAACGTTGAATGATTAACTGTTTGGTGCCGTTGGCAAAAGGCTCGTTGCAATAAAGACCCCAAACACTAGTCGTAAAAGTATCCGAAATTGCTTTTTGAAATGAAATTCTGGTACCATGTGGGCAGTCCTGTGTGCAAAGTCCTGTGTTCAAAAGGGGCTGGGAATTAATTAGGAGGTAAAAAGCTTTCCAATATAATATATGTATTGTGGATGTTTGATTTTAACGTACTTATTTTTATTTAACAGTGCCAAGTAAGTCAGTCAGTTTTACTTACAATTAAATTGTATCGTTATCAATATAAAAAACGGAAACTAAAATTATGATCTTAATGTCTGTGTACATATACCTGAAATGTCCGTGAATCTTACCATGGTACTTTTTATTGTACGAAAAGTACCATGTTAAGATTCACAGACATTAAGTGCCCATTTGACGTCCATCTCACTTGATGGGAAATGAGGATGAGGTCCCGCATTGAAAAAGCCCAAGTTATAGAGATCGGAGAATAAGTCTACAGGCAGGGAATTCCACAACATAGGAGTGGAATCCCAGCCTACGTCTAGTCGTCAGATGATGGAAAGGGGAAGGCGAAATTATATCATGCAATTCCATCGCACATTCTCTGTAATATATCCTGTCCAATACCGATAAGCTGGCAATTTTACAGCGGTGTTCAAGGCTCCACAGCTTCGCCTCTACGAAATCCAAGCTACCTATAATCCTCTTGGCATGCTTTTCAACTGAATTCAAGGTGGCCAATTGGTATTTAGCAGAACCAGGCCACTCCATATACGACCGAACTTGTACTTGCCAAAACGCGACTATTTATATTAATTGGTACAACTACAAAAATAAAATAAAAAACATAAACAATCTATATTTTCATAGATATAAATAGATTTTTGTTATGATGTATTACTATCATAATATGCATCTATTTTTTGTAAAATTACTCCTCTACTTTGGTAATTGTACCAATTAATATAAAGATCGAACCAAAGAAAAATCCTGATTCCATTATGACGTCCTACTTTGGCACAGACGAAGGTTCGAGATACAGAATATTTAAGGGAGTAATCACTCTCCTAGTACTTAAACAGATATTCATCCATTGCCTCGAGTTATTAAAAAATAGAACCTTATTAAAAATATATGTATATTAGCAAATTATGAACATTAGATCCTTCTTGTTACTTTACAATGATGTATCAACATAAGTAGGATTACATTCTTCTGCTAGAGAAGTTTGTAATTTCGTGTTTAATTTGTAATTTGATTGTTACCTGTTATGTTGTACATACAATAAATAAATAAATAAAACTAATTACATCATAAATCAGATATAAAATATTTGTAGAAACCATCATTTCGCACATATTATATTAAAATGTTACTGTGATATTTGGTCTGCTTTTCGTTGTTTTAGAGAGGTACCTCGACGAGAGGTTTTTTTATGATATCAAGAGACGGGACGCACAAATCGTGAGCCTGCCGCTAACAGGACACGCCTATCTATGATAGTTGCAGTTCCACTCAAAGCTTTTTAAATCGAAAAGATCTGGGGCACACTACTGCGCCCTTACTGCGCCTATCGCCCTGAGATATATATATATATATATATATTTTATTCTAATATAAGTGTGCATTTGACCTCCATCTCACCTGATGGAAAGTGACAATGAGGTCGACGATGGCGCATGCACACCTAGATAATGCCTATTCACTCTCGCCTTGAATAGATCCAAGTTATAACGTTCAGGGAACAAGTCTGCAGGCAGGGAATTCCACTCCATAGCCGTTCGCCATATAAACGTGGAAGCGTAACGCTTCGTGCGAATCTTTGAAATATCTACAACATAGGGGTGGAAGCCAAGCCTACGCCTAGTTCCCCGATGATGGAAAGGGGAAGGCAAATTAAATCGTGTAATTCCAAGTTAACAAGTCCCATGCGCCTGTAATTTCACCAGCACCCATACTTACCCTTCAAAACTAGAACGCAGTAATGCTCACATTACTAACTTGACGGCAGATATAAGGAAGGTGGCAGTGTTTCCCTGGACGAACTCTTTCACAAGGAGCTCTACTTCTTCTGAACTACGCGGTGGTTTTGTGGTAATACTTAATTGTTTATAGCGTATATATTTCAAACCTATCTAAATGCATGCAAATGCACGAAAACCGCACTATTATACGGTCTCAGATTTAAAGTTTGAAACGTTGTTGAAAATTAAATGTGACCACAATTTGCACATTGCACATGAAATCTTTGCCAAAATGGTTAACCTGTATTATAAATCCATTAAATGTTAATGTACAAGCAACTTGGATTTAGTGAAAATACGTGTTAAATAAAATACACGTTATCATGCTACCAATTGTGGTGAGATGTCTAGCGTTATCAATTATTTGCATTGTTTCACATAACATTATTTGAAAATTAATAATTTAAACGTACGAGTATTATATTAAACTACGTACATCAATCTCACTGCTACACAGGAGGCTCTTCTATAAGTTACGTTAACCACACTCGTTAAAAAGTAAGTAACAAATTATTTTAGACCAAATTGATAAAAATATAAACATGAATTTCAAACTTTAAACCCAAACCAAAAAGAGTAAGTATACAGTTAACTACATAAGAAATTTTCAAAAAACTAGCACGCCTTCGCCAAGTTTTCAACCATTCAACAGTGAATCAATAATCTCATAACACACTATCCTTCGAAATCCATTTATGAAACATCACATAAAACAGTCCGCGGGCTATTTTATTTATCCTTACATTGAGACAGAGGAGATCCAATAGCCTTTGTCCTTCCCTCTTTACTTATTCAAACAAAATTACATATGCCTGCTTCCGAATCGCCATTGCCCGAAATTTTACGCGCTCTAGCGCTATCTCTAGATAGTGTCATGAATATAAATCTATCGTAAACTTGGGAGAGAGGTTTTAAAGAGGATGGTCGAATTTCGAGTCCATTATTTGGAGACATTTTTGTCAACTTTAAAATGCTTACGAAGTTCCGTGAAATTTTAAGTGAATAGGATATTTTGACGTATCGAATTTCTGTTACAATATGTCATTTTATATACACCTCTATAGTTTGTTAAGATAGTTATGACGGTACGTCTTATAGGAAATGACGACTGCGTTAAAAACATTATTGAATGAAAAGAGTAAGGCCAAATCAAAAGACAAATGCGGACGGACAAAACGTAAGGAAGTCAAAGAAAAAGTTTTGCAGACCATAGTATAGTGCTTGCTTAAATCTCATAGTGAAGTATTTTGCTAATTCAATCTTGTGAATTGCTTTTAAAAATGTTTCATTATACATACGTGTTGAATAAATTGTGTTTTGAAAATAATTTACAAAATATAATATGACAACAAAAAGATGCACGTCCGTTTATTCTAACCTAATTTATTTCTGTTTAACCGACTTAAGAAAGAGGAGGTTCTCAATCGACTATATTTTTTTGAACCTATTTTAATGATTCTTTTTTTGTTGAAAGAAGAGTACCTCAGTATTGGTCCCATTTAAATTTGAAGAAAATATTCTACTAGCAAATTAGGGGATAAATAGGAGATAAATCACGTTTATTGGTTTTCAACCACTTTCTGTTAACCGTTTTCTACAAAACTTCAAATAGATGCAATTCCACAAACTTTTAAAGTTGGTTTATTTTGTTTTATAAAATAGGTATCATTTATCAATGTCTTGTAATTAATCAAATGTTGAATTCTAGCTAAAATAGTCACAGTTCCTTTACTTGTTTACTTATTGTTATAAGGTACAATCAAGTATAAATTAAGTACCTTTCAAGAGTGCATTACCATTTGGATGTAATGTTTGCGTTTGTAAGTTACATAATAACTGAGTTATTATTCAAAAACGACATTAATAATGCACCACGGGTGGTTACTTTTAAAGATCCGTAATAACATTGAAAATTCACAAAGTTTTCCCATCTCTATGACCCCTAAGGGACATCACAGAGCGGCCAACGCAGTTTACGGTATGGCTCACTTTGCATTCTTCGTACGGTAGCCCTTTATGGTCGCTTTATAGACTTAGGTTCTTTTGCATAAAGCCTCGCTACTTAAAGGGTTACGGATTCACTTCCACTCTTCTCTTTGTGTCTTCATGTAGGTGTACTGATGTTTGGGTAGGTATTTTTAAAGAAAATCGGATTATTTTGTATATCATATGATCTGTACTTCTTTTGTAGATTACTCGTCGAGTATATAACCAGAAATAGAGACGAAATGTCAGTTAATTTGTTTGAAACTATTCTGCCAAATCATTACAGTGACAACTGCACTCCTATTGGCCATCCCGAATTCGAAATTCGAAAAATGGACGGGTGTCGTCAATTGTTTCACTTCAAATCGACCAGTTTAGATTCAGCTTTGCTATAATGGACGAAAATTGAAAAATTACATATTTAATATTTAATTACCGGTGAAATGTGATTACGTTTATTTTGTAATTAGATGTTTTGCTGTTTTTCCCACACCACCGAATGGAACAGCCCCCCATTGTTAGAGATATTATCTTTATTACTATAAATACGGAGATTTTTGGAATATACGGAGACGTACACGCAGGTCAGTTGTTGGCGCTGTACTATTTAAGCTTTCTAATTTGTGATTTCAGTACAAACGAGAGTTGATATTTAAAAGTAATACTAAGCCCATTTGTCTGATGAGTTACCACGGATGGATGGCTCATATTTCGTCTCTACATCTGGTCGATGATATAACTCAATAGGAACAATTTTTACCACTTACCTATAAATACTTTATATTCGTCATAAGTTGTATATTACACTTAATTTCTTGCTTCAGCAATACTGGAACATTTAAAAAAATAAACCAACGTTCTAAAATTAAACGTAAAACTATGGTCGACGATATTTTTTTAATCCAACCGTATTATGCAAAGTAGTTGTTTTTTCTACTAATCTCGATGTTTACCAGCAACGGTTTCTTTTTGAGCCAATTACCCTACAAGCACTGGAACCGAGTATCCTATTTAAAAGCAAGAGATTCAATTTAAATAGCATAGAAAAGTTTTACATTAAAGTAGTTCCTTAATGCAAATGGCAATATTTTAATAAGTTTCTTATACCAAAAGTCTTAGAGACGTCAGGAGTTACCCATAATAAAAATATTTGTTTATTTAAATCCGTAGACCATAGTAGGATAGTATAATTTAATAAAATTCATAATTTTAAAAACAGCCAATAACTTTAAAAGAAAAAATAACTCAAATGTCACACAAATAATAAACGAGTACTAAAAAAACAACTTCAAAAGTTCGTGGAATTACGTCTATTTGCCAAGTTTTATTGAAATATGTTACTAGAAAGTACGCGAAACCGGATTAATCCCCTAGTTTGCTTAGAGGTAAAATATTTTCTTCAAATTTAAACGGGACCGCAACCGATGTGCCCTCTTTCCAACAAATAAAATCATCAAAATGATTTAGTCAAGTTCTACCTACATGGCAATTTCGAGCCAGCGGATGTACACGTGGCGATTGACGTGGTAGTCATGCAAACAGCTCTCGATGCAGATTGCACAGTAGCAATGGCTTAAGCCGTTGTTACTCTGTCCAAGCCTTTCAATACAAGAACTATTATTGTATTTAGATAAACATGTCAAAAGCGCTACAGTGTCTCTCCATGCCCATCAGGAGTTTGAATGCGTTGTTGTATTGAACACGTAATGCATCGTGAGACGCCTTTGATAGGCTTTTTAGGGATTTATAACAACATCATCCAGGGATGTCATAACAATTTTAAGGGTGAACGTACATACCTACATAAACCCTGAAAGGACGCTAGCACGTAAGGGCTACACCCTTAAATGCCTACCTTATAAAAGCCTACTTCTGTGATATAGTATGTATTTATTTTTTTCACAAATATAAATAACAGTTCTTTAAGAAGTAAACTAATAACTAGATACGTAATTTAAAGAATATGTTTCACTTTATGTTTGTAAGAGATTGTAATTATTAGAAGCAGTAGAGCTCCTTGTGAAATAATTCGTCCAGGGAAGTACTGCCATCTTCCCTATTTCTGCTCTGCTTTTATTGTAGGGTAAGGGTGCTGGTGAAATTACAAGCACATGGGACTTGTCAGATCATTGCGATTTGAAAGTCTGTGCGGCACTGCAACTATTATGGACAGGCGTGTGCTTAGAACCACGCTCACGATTTGTTTGTCCCGTCATATTGTATCAAAAAAAAATAATATTATAATAAATAAATATAAATATTATATATAAATATAATAAATAATATATAAATATAATAAATAATAATAATGGCACAGGCCATGGCCCTAACAATCTTAAATCGCGCGTGTCTGTGTCCGTGTGTGTGAGTGAGTGTGTGCGTGCGCGCGTTCGTGATAGCGTGCGTGCGTGCGTGAGTGTGTGTGTGTTTGTACGCGTGTGTAACGCACAAGCATGTATGTGTAAGCGTTCGTTCGTATATGGTTCTATACCATGCATTCTAAGGACTTGTAATTAACAGTAAAGTCAGACAGTAAGGTGCTGCGATTCGGATTACTAAAGTAATATTAGTTAGTAATGTTGAAATATGTCTTAGTAGGACATAACCGCAAATACTTTTTAAAATTTAACATTGTATTGAGCATTATAATTCCTATTCTAATGTAAAGGTCACTTAAAAACCGCGCACAACAATGGTTCTATCTGCACAAGATTGGTTATTTTAATCTGTGACGTAATTTTCATCAGAGCAATTTGCTCAGCCCCTCTTCCGGAAGGATTGAATTTCTTAAACAGTTGTCTCGGACCGTGCCTTCCAACGCTACAATCAGAGCCTTATGCATAAATTTGAATTTTCAATTAAGGATACTTTGAAGAAAATTTTATTAGACGCAAAGAGAAACCTTTGGTCTTTAAGACGAGATACGTATTATGGCACAGAGGTGGTATTGACTTGTCATTATGAGAAACCAACAATCTTAGTGTGCTATGCGCCGTGTTAATGGACGATTTTAAATGATGATTGGCTGATACCTTAATAGAATAATAAACCAATACACTAATTTAATTAAAAGTATAGGTACTTATAATTAAAATATTGACATTCTGTTACATTAAGAACATAGCCTTTTTTTTATAATACCAAGTGACGGGACAAACAAGTCGTGCGCCTGTGTGTGCGATGGTGAGCGACACACCTGTCCATAATAGCTGTACCACCGCTTAGAGCTTTAAATAGCAAAGATCTAAGGAACACTACCACAGCGCCTGTCACACTGAGACATAAGTTGACAAGTCCCATGTACCTGTAATTTCACCAGCCTTACCCTTCAAAACCGGAACGCAGTAAGAGTCCTGCTCCACCGGGACACCATGGCGACGTTGCCGGCTACGTAACCAAATAATTCATATTGAAATGTATGTCGGTAGTGGCTACGCTTCCAAATTGGCCACGTGGCCAGTCCGTTGCCAAGTGAGTTAGCAGCCATACATATCAATATGAATTGTTTGGCTTAGGAATTAGCCGGCGACGTTGCCATGGCGTCCGATGAAGCAGGGCTTTAATACTCACATTACTGCTTAGCGGCAGAAATAGGTAAGGTGGCAGTCTTCCCTGGAAGAACTCTTTTATAAGGAGCTCTACTGCTACTAAAACTGCTTTTGTTTGCCATAAAATGTATAAATTGTAATTTGCATTCTGGTTTTATTTTACAATTCTATCACAATACATATTTTTTTACGGTGAATCTTTTTACGACTCTACAGCTTTTCTTGCCCGATCTTCGTACTGCACCCCAAAACGGCTGAAAGGCGTTCGCGAAGATATCTTTAAATGAGTTTCGTTATCTAGGAGAAACGGGATGAATAGTTAACAGGTCCCTGCAGACGCTAAACATTCTACAGAACTGTTCAAATAGGAAAATCTCACACCTACTATGTTTCAGTTTTACACTTTGAAAACTTGCAACGATACGATGTAAAAGATTTGATAACTTAGGTTCGATCAAAGATATTTTTGACGACCTTGGTGGCCTAACGGTTTTACATTATGGGCGCTGCATGCGGAAGTCCCGGGTTCGATTCCCGGTAGGACCAATATGTGTTGTGGATTGTATTGTGGACCAATAAACGTTTCAAATTGGTTCTGATGTGGATGTTCTGGAAAGAGTGAATTTTGTCGTTCTGTTACTCAGAGAGGGAATTCCCTAAAGTCCATTTTACATAAAATGGGTACTCTGACAACATTAAGTAGATAGAAAATGGATTGACAGAGATTAAAATAAATTACACCAATTACTTGATGCATAAAACGAAATATTTATCCATATATTTTAACTACCTCCGTGGCCGAACGGTTACCATGCCGAACTGCCACGCAGAGGTACCAGGTTCGATTCCCGGGCCGAGATAAATATTTGTATGGCCAACATTTATTTCTCTCGTGAGTTTGGGTGTAATTTGTGGTTGTCTATGTGTGTGTCTATGGCACCCGCGACCCAGGGTTTCCCTAGTGCGGGGCTATGCTGAGTGTATGCGTTATTACTATTATTATTATTATTATTAGAGAGATTTATTACACCATAGAATGGATAAAGCGAATCGGCTATTATGAATCTCGCGTCTTTATGAATGCATACACCATGCATGTGGGTAGTTTTCTTTTGTTTTGAATTTTGCATGATATTTTTGGAATAATTGTTAAAATTTCATTTCGTTGCTGTTGATTTTATGCTTTGTTGACATTGACCTAATGTTTGTTGACGCCTTTTTGTTTAGTTGTTAATGGTTTTTTTTATTTGTTGTGTAGTTTTTAGTAACTTCTTAACGACAATTGAACGCTTTTCATTTTGTTTATTATTTGTTTCTAAATTGTCCCTAAATCAAATCACATTTCGTTACAAATTCTGTCGATAAGATACTTAAATCGATTTTTATTCATTCGATTTTACTACATTCATGGATTACAAAAAACATGTAATAAGTGGCATATGATGTTACAAAACCTTGTACAGCACTATTAATCTAATCGCTGCTCATATAGATGATTTTATTTTTTTCTGATAATCTAAATTATGATTGTTAGTAAGGCCAATAACAGATCGCCCCGTGTTATATGGGTAGTTAGTAAAATTAATTTAAACATAGATAAAGTAATATGTATCCTCTAAGAAAAACAATAGATAATTTAAAATTAAGCTGGTTTGTCAAATAGGTACCAATGTACCTACCTACATTGTGTTTGTGTGTGTATTTTGTGTATCTGCATGCGCGTGTTTTTGTATTATATTGTAATTATAATAGATTATAAATTATTTATTATAAAATAAATTATAAATAAATAAAAACTATATTTTAAGATAAATAACAAAATGCTACAGTCTATGACGAACATTAGTAATTCAGACTATTGTTAATATAGACAGTCTGAGTTTTGATTAATTGTTACATAATTTGCAAAGCGAAATCCTTAAGCCCCTCTCTCAGTTCCAGTTTTTGCAGGCTTCTTCGCGTACTTAAAGTCTATGAAAGTATTTAAGTATACTATGTACTACGTTCTTTGAGTGATTTGCGGCATTCCTACTTACCTATCTTTCAAAGTCTTGGTAAAAGTTCGGTCAAAGGATTTACATTTCGTCATAAACATGTCATCATGAACGAAGCTCCTTTAACGAGCTTACTGTTAAATTATTTAAATGGGTTACAGTCACCATTTTAATGTTGTATACTATTTAATTCCTTGGACCAAATCAACAAATTCTTTGTCAAATCGAAATCAATTGTAGGCAAAATAAAAAACATATCATCCTCGCAATTGAGAAAATTAATCCTCAGGTTCATTTCAAAAAGATCGATTTATCAAGTTACATGTCGACGCGGCTTCCAATAGCAAATAAAAGTTAATAAATAATATTACGAAATATACACCAGGAGGGCGCCACAATCGCACCGGTATCTCACAGCGCCCTCTTCCGGATATAAATAATGTCAAGACATTTATTTCATAAGCACGGAAGCTCGATACGACAACTCTATGTTTCCTGTAGGAAAGTTACCGTTTAGCCAAGTACTTGACATTATGAAGCACGTAGAACGTTGTTTAAATTAATATATAGTAGTAAAAAATAGATATCCATTGCCTACCTTTCGACATCTAAATATGTGAGGAGATAGATAGATAGATTAGAAAACATTAAAAAGTGAGTATAAACAATTACTTATATTCTTAACTTTTCAGTTGTATTATAGTTGTGAATTTTGTAAGATTGTAATAAGAAGCCCTCGTTGATTAAATAGACAATATGCTAGACGCAGGCAATAAACGATATATTACATATCATATTTTTATGTTTATGTATATGTATTTATCTATTCCAATCCAGTTTATTCCAATCATGACTCTTTTATTTTTATACTTATTACTAGCCTACCATTATAACAATGTGCAGCTTTGTATTTGTACAGAAAGGATACTTAATAGACAAGGGTGGGATTTTTCACACCCCGTTTTACGATGCAATCTTTGGCTGTCATTGTCTTTGAAAAATATAACCACTTAACTCGGGTTTAGTGCTAAACTATAACTATTTAACGACTAATAATGTACTTACCTGGAATCACGAAACCGCAGGCTAAAGATTGAAACTGCTTTTTTTTTTACTAGAATAAGATGTATATGTTGCAGTGGTAACATCTGTGTACTGTCATGACATAATGAGACGAGAATTGTAACGTCATGCAAACGTAGCAGCGCGGCTTGTATGTGTGCTCGCCCGCTGCGTGTCATGTATGCCCATACATGACACGCAGCGGGCGAGCACACATACAACTCGCGCTGCTACATTTCTATGGAGTTACCATACTTATCTTACTTACTTCATACTTATCTATACTATGATATTATTCTGTATAAATTAATGAGTTATAGTAGCAGTAAAGCTTCTTGTGAAAGGGTTCGTCTAGGGAAGTACTGGCAGAAATAGGTAAGGACCTATTTCTGCCGCCAAGCAGTAAGAGTGCTGGTGAAATTACAGGGAAATGAGACTTGTCAACTTATGTGTCAGGGTGACGGACGCAGTGGCAATATCCCTCGAATCTTGGCGATTACAAGCCCTGAGAGTGGCAATGCGACTTGATAGACAGGCGTGTCGCTTACAATCAGGCCCACGAGTTGTTTGTCCCGTCACTTGGTATCATAATAAAAAAGAAGTATTCTTAATTTTTGTATAAATCCTCAATGTCCCGTATATCGAAAATGTTTAATTTAAGTCACCAACATTAGGGAAACCTTTACACTGGAATCTTTTTATCATGGAAAAAGCCGTTAATTTTTTCAGACATCTCTCTTGCAGTTTGTTATAAAAGCTGAATATAATTTAATAAAAGCGTTATATCTTTGTTGGGTCACGTAAGGGGGCGCTTCGGGGGAAAATTACATTTTGTTTGGCCACGTCGGCGACGGCGACATGGGACAACTCAGTTAACGAGTGTTCAGGATTCTTCGTAATTCTTTCATATCTCGCCAATCTCTTTAGAGATAGAAAAGAGAAAGCTCGGGGTTTACGTTACATTGTTTAGATTTTGTTTTAGTTACGTTATAGATTACATTACAATTATATTTGATACTGTAATTGTACTTTGGTACAGTTAACTGAAAAGAGCGTCGTCGAAGTCTTATTTTTATTTACTTTTAGTTATTTACATTAATTTTTTCGTATATTTTTAGTTCCACAAAAACATAGTATTATAATATTAAGTCTAGTTCAGTTCACCATTGTTAACTCTAGAGTAGAGGTGGTATTAAAAACAGCTTCCCGAACGCCTACACGTATAAAAATAAAGTTTATCTCCCCGAGTACGCTGGGGTTACCTCCATTATTTGAACATTAGCAAACTTGTTTCCTCCTACGGTTTACAAACACCGCAACAAATGTGCAAAATGTTAATTATAACCCTTTTTGCGAAGTATGACGTAATCCTGACAAGTTCCAGAATGTACTTAGCAGATACAAGTTACCTTTATAAATGCATATTTCGTTCAAAATAGAGATTGCATACAAAATTGTACAACTTGCTTGTCTTTACTTTAGTAAGATAAGTAAAATTTAGCACATTTTCGGGTGATGAAAACAAGTAATATGTGATATATATCTGAACTGTATTTTATTGCATATAAAAATAATAGAACTTTTTTGTTAGAATGTGCCGAACCTGCAGTGTTTTGGTAATAACGGAATTTGAAGGTTAAATTGGAGTTTACAATAATCTTCATTCTTCGTATAATCGCCAAGAACTTTAAAGAAAAAGGAGCGCTTCGTAGCATTCGCCTCAATTACTTAAATTCATTTCCTTATTAGTTTCGTCAAATTTATACCTATGTCCTAAGTGCCATTAGGTTTAAGTTTTTAATGACACTTTTTTTAAATCCCGACGTAAAAAGAGGGGAATTGTGGAAAAGGCTTCCATAATTATAATACATTCTTTATATAATACACACTTCCATAATACAAAGACATATATCTAATTAGACGCCGCAAATACCAAGCGTACCACATTTTTTATACCTCCGATGACGCCACATGCGCTATTTAGTGATGGGAAAGCTCCTACGACACTAAAGTGATTGATTAAATCGAAGACGCGATTGCAGCAGGTACTTAGAATATTGATTTTTCATGTATTTGTTGATGAGAAGCCGTGAAATTTTAATATAGTAAAATAATACCAGAATAAGATAAGTAAGTCCTTCAATAATAGGCGTTTTGATAAAAAATGTTGCTTAGTAAAAAAAAAAACAACAACAAACTTTATAGAACATTTTTATCATTTTCTAAGGTCTTAAGAATTATCATCCTTTTGTTTCCTAAATCGATCAGAATCGAAACCTGTGTTACGTCAAGTGAACACCACTGATCGTAAAATTTGACCAAAAACATGACGAAGCGGCCGTACCACGAAACTGAATGCATTATACGAAAGTATCGCTCGTTCGATATTCATGCCCTACGAAAGGACCACAAGTGTACCGCAATAAGTAAAAGTTGCAATGTATTACGAATCACGCGGCATACACACGTTGGCATATTTGTTTTCTCGAAATTTATTCAAAATTAAAATAATTGATTTTAAATAAATTATGCATATTCTGATAACAAAATTACTTAACTGTGTAAGAAAACTTCCCTGTTTTTCATCTATTCATAGCTGTGATGTTTTTGCAGTTTCTGATGGCAAAATTACGCATTTTTCGCGTTGTCGACTGATGTTTCACTACGATAACGGCCGGACGCGTTCTGAAGCGTAGCAACGGCAACTAAGCTAACTTTAAATAGCAGTGGAGCTCCTTGTGAAAGAGTTCGTCCAGGGAAGTACTGCCACCTTACCTTTAATGTCAGCATTACTGTGTTCCAGTTTTGAAGGGTAAGGTGCTGGTGAAATTACAGGCACATAGGACTTGTCAACTTATGTTTCAGGGTGACGGGCGCAGCGGCAGTGCCCCGGAGATCTTTGCGATTTAAAGCTCTGAGTGGCACTGCAACTGATATGCAAATGCGTGTAGCTTTCCATCAGGCGCACGACTATTACGTCCCGTCACTTGATATTATAAAAAAAAAGAAAAATCGTTTGTAGCTTACATTGGGCACACGAAGTAGGTACACTTACGGCATCTATTTAGATATATGTCTGTTACCTTGTATCTGTGTGTGTCTGTCTATGGCATCGTAGCTCCGAGCCTTGTCCGATTGACATGAAATTTGTTATTCTTTGGAAATCTGTGGACATTGCAATAATGATAATAAACCTTGATCTGATACTGCAACCCGGACAGACTGCAGACTACCCAACTCCTCAACGACTTACAGCAGAACCATCGTGTTTGAGCTCCTTAATTTTGTCTCAACAATTTGTTGTGCAACAACAGTTGCTGTGCCACTCAGAGCTTTAAATCACAACGAATGTAGGGGCACTGCCACTGCGCCCGTCACTCTGAGACTTAAGTTCACAAGTCCCATGTCCCTGTAATGAAACCAAAATGTCTGTGTTTTAATTTGTAGATGAATTAAGTAAGACCTTAATTTGTGTTTCAGATATGCACCACTGTATGTTAATTGTTTTGTACTGCCGCCGATAGTTAAATATGACATTTAAAAAAAATGTTATATATACTGCCGTGATCAGCAAAAAAGGCCGATCTGTCAGTATTTTTTTCTAGGTGGGTAAGGTATGAAGTTAACATAGGATAAAGTAGATATTTTTTTAATTTAATTTTTATGTAAACATTATTTTCTCGGCTTTGACTTTTTGACACAAGTGCCCTTTCAACTAATGACGGCAGTGTACATCTAATAACATAAAATAAAAATAAAATACATATATTTATTTCTTTTTTATTTGAATATCATTGTGTTTTTACTACCATGATATTTTTTTTTTTGAGAAAATACTCCACTAGTTTGTTATTAATGATTGAGAGATCAAACAAACTTCTTCTATACCGGAAGAAATTTTTCTTTGTTTGTTCTATTTATATATCTATAATAATAATAAAATACACAGTCCTGTTGGCCTACTATGAGCTCTTAGAGCAATCCTATTTAAGCCTGTAAGTTGGATTGCCTGTCAAATTCGTACTATGACCTCACTAAAACAATTCACTGTCCATGCAGTTTACGTTTTCCATTCGAAATCCGTTCACCTTTTCTTTCATTGCAAAATCGTATCATAACGTGCCATTTGTCATGCAAGTGGCGGCCTCATCTGTAAAAATAAGCAATTCAAAAAGTTACTCCGTTACTAACTTTTTTTACATTTTGTTACATTTTTAAGAAATTTCGTGTAACTTTTATTATAATTTTAGTTTCATAATTATTTCTTATCTTTATAGGCTATACAGCCAATTGTCAATAAATAAATACTATTAAGTATTGAGTATTTTTTGAAAATTTTAGTTCGAGTTTCCAATCTTTAAAGTAGTGTTGATAAATTATTGGCATGAATTGGATTGGAATTTTAATCATTTTAATAATTTTATTGACCGAAAATGGTAAAATAACTTTTAAATAGTGCCAAATTTGACTTTAATGCAATCAATGAAAATGTACAAATACACGATACGTTCCAATACCGTTATGAAACTACAAACTCACCTTATTAATTTTATTCATTTCAATTTCAATGATAATGACTAGACTAGACTAGCGTGTAATTTTGTCGTACGACAAATTGTAAAGTATGACTGAAAAGTTGCCGATGTTACAAAACACCGTTGTTAGTATAATCAACAATAAAATTAATAAAAAAATGTAATTATTCTCATTTTGAACACAATCGGTTAATAGTGCATGAACGCTCCCAGCATAGTACATCTGTCTATTTCTTTCATATGATTTAGTATGTAGTTCCATCATGCTCTTGTGAGATGTAAGCTAGCCAGCCAGAGACACTAATTACCTTTTAAAAAGTAAACCTCTTCATCCTGTCATGCCATTCCCGTTCAATTTTGTGTAGGCCAAGATACGAATTTAAGCAATTCAGTTTTACCACGTCAAGTGAATTGAATGGAACTTGGCTGGCTTGCTTATAAGCTCATAACAAACCATACAACATTGGTTTATTTGAGATAATAATTTCCTAACTTTGCTCTCAAACAATGTGAATAAAATTTCAACGGTCACAAAGTTATTGTTGAAAACATTCTTAGCCACAGAAATTGCGGGTCCGATTTTGGAATCAGAAAATACGAAAGGTAACATAATAACATGTTAGCGGTTTCTAAATGCCTTTTGTGAACACAGGTGTATTTATTTAATTACAAAACTCGGGTTTTCTATCGCCGCTAATGCGTCGAGGGGCAAATTAAAAGACAAATACGGTAGTTACGTTCTTAACGGGTCGAACGCGACTTGCTCCGAAGAGGGGAAAAGTAATCTCCTATAATGCGTCGTTTTAATTTCCACCCGTAAATAATAATTTGGTCAATTTTCCCTATACAATTTTGGTTGCGTGCACAAAGTTTTTATTAGAATTTTATTGTTATTTAGGCGTGTTTGTTCCTTGTTTCAGATTACATCGGTGGTTTTAAAGGAGCCGGGCGCTAATGTGAGTTTCTGAATTTCCTTTTATTTATGATACGAAAATGTAATTGAATTTCTCCATTTTCCTCTTCGCGAGTAAAATTTTGCGCTACAAATGCGCGATGAGGTAAATAACAAAATTTCTTGTCCACTGTGCCTAACTGTATGGGATACTCGTAAAATCCCAAAGCAGATAGGCTCACGTAAAACGAAACAAACTAGGGTCCAACGAAACTTTTTAGAGAGGGTAAAATTTAGTCAACGAAAAGGTAGCCCCAAACTATGAGTGTTAAGAAACTTTTATGTGCGGGTGCGCCATTTAACCACGAGTCAAGAGCTAATCCCACTAGCCGGCCAACGTAGAACAACGCACCTGAGACTCAGCTTTTTATTTCTCCGCGCATTTCCACCTAATTTTAGCCCACCGCAGAGGCTGCAGAGGTGGGCTGAACTTTGTCGGGCGTCATAAATTTATTTAACGGCCCGAAAGCAATAAGAGGCGGAGTATAAAAAGAAAAATACGATACCAACGTGCCTAGCCGTTATTGCAATTAAACAGAGGAAGTAAATCTTTCAATACGAGCGGCGAGCGTTCGCTTCCCGTTTCGTGCCTTAATTTATCGCTTTGTTTTAGTCCGTGCCGTCCCATTGACGGATAGCGATGTGTTTGATTAAAAAAGCTTTACTTAGTCTTGCCACCCCTTTTGGTTAGAGTGCTGAATACTAATCCACTAGAGGTAGACAATAAAACGGTTCGTTGGTGACATCTTTCACTGTCTACTGAAACTGCAGCACTGGGAATTTATTACTTTCCACATAAAGGTCTTGTATGAAATTGCATTACAGCCTTAAACTTAGTCCATTCTGCGAGACGTTATAACACCAATCACACGCCCATCGTTAAACACTTTTGGTATCGCACATTTAGCGGCATTAGTATGGAAAAGAAAATCTTCTTTCCATCGCACAAAAGCATTATCTGCAGTAGCGTAGCGACAACCAATTTATTCATCACATCCGTTGATACTTTCTGATTTTTTCATTTCCTCTGAGGAGTTTCCGATAAACGAGAAGCATTGGCTCACATTTATGACGAGAGCTCGATTGCTCTACACACGTATTTAATATGCTCAGTGTTGATTTATTCCACATCTATTACTACATCTCTCTTAGATGTAGACGACTTGAAACGTTTTTCGCCTTTTTCATGGAATCGACTAAACCGAATTTTGTTTGTACGAAGACGGGGAATGCGTCGCCTAAATTATTCGTTTGGATAAATCCCTGAAGCACTTTAAAGGAATGTGTTTTCCACGATTACAGTTCCAAATTAACGTTTAAACATGTTTCGTATTTTTATTTCAACACTTGCTTTTCCCGAGGAAATTACAGGATTAAACCTATTGATAGAATACACGAATATTTAGAAATGGGACCTTGAAGACCTAATTCGAAAACAATAGATACAATATTAACCGAAATTTACTTCATTTTCATTTGGTTAGAAACACGAAGAGGGAGAATATTCGCAAGAATATTATGTGAGGGGCAAGAATGCATCAGCTTCAAAATGGGTTGACACAACAACAAAATTTTATTATAATATCATCTTACAGCTTGCGTACTTTACAAGAAGTTGTTACGCGTGGGGCTGCCGACGCGCAATTTGTGTGGTAATAGGAAAATGAAGGGACGAGTGTTAGATTCAAATTGCTTAATGGTACGGAAGCAGGCATTTCATTTTCCGTTCGAATTGTTTGGTAATTTAGTGCTCTGTGTGCGAGTAAACGACGCGAAATTCGTCTTTTGTTTGCTGAGTCTGAAAAATGCTGAATTATTTTGCTATAATTTAATCTATTAAACGCTACAGCGAACAAAATTTATTCCACATTAAGCAGAACTTATCCATGTGAAATACACTCCAATCAAATCTAACCTTTATGTCTGTATACCGCGTTTCAGTCTATTATCATTTCCGATTTCCTATTTCCTAGCAGGCTGAAATTATATCCTATGTCGTTCAATCAGATTACCATTGCTAGAAATGATAATTCTATATATTGACGCGTCGCCAAACATGAAAAAGTTCTTTTAAGACCTAAATCAATAACGATGGTCATCCCTTTCACTCACTAGAGTATTTCACAAAGTTTACTTTATATAAGTATACTTTTCCGTTTTAGTCTTTTTTCTTTTCTTCGATTTATATGTATAAGTAATACCATGTATATTGATAATTGGTAAATCACTACATTATTGTAATATAATATGTATTATTACGTTGATCAATTATTCAGTAGCCGCCATTTTTAGTTACGCATTTAAGCAGAAATAATGCTCCATGTGAAGTACTGTCACCAATTGGGCCGTTCCGGATTAGGAAGGTACGGGCGTTGATGAATCAAATAAATAAATAAATTGCTAGATCCATAAGAAGTTGTATAAAAAAAAAACATATTGAAACTCTACGCAATTTCTGAGCAGATGATACAGAATCTATTGTTTGTAAATTATAGAAATCATTGGCAACCTTCTGTCGCTAATAAACCTTTAACTTATGATTCGTGAATCGGAAAAAATGATATCTAACTTCTGATAAACCCAACTTATATCGTAGCGAAAACGACTTAATTGTTACGAATAACCAACTTTCAACTTAATGCATACACATCACTCAATATTTATGTATAACAGATTACATTTAAAAACTTCATAACTGTTATGAAAAGTTTTATAAACAAATAAGTTTTAAATCTCCTTAGTCGCAACCTAAGCGCCAAGAATGTTATAATCCGGATTATTTTGCGTCAAGTATTGTATAATGTATTATGACCAGTCTCCTGATCTTAATGTTATGCCATCTCAAATTATCTTGGTGATGTGATCTCAACATTCCCAAAAACAATAGTCTTCTCCAAATGCAATACTCTTCTTCTTGGTCTTTTTAGGAATACACCAACTAATAATCCAACAACACCGGCTTTTAGAGTATGTTATGGATATCGATCAAGTAATAACCATATACGGTGTCGCGATGCCGATAAACAGAACTAGCGTATTTCAATTAACCGATTGTGTGCCGCAACAAAGTGAAGTTCGACAAAAGTTTATCAAATATTCATCATTGTATCGATTCTCGAATGTAAATTCCCGCACAAGTTACAGCCAGCGTAAGTCAGTAGCTATTTTCGTGTTTATGTAATAACATAAACACGATGTAGTATTAATAAATACTAGAAGATAGACAGTGTATTTCCGTTTGTTAACTCGTATTCTAAGTACATAATATTGTAATTGATACACTTAAATGTGTTAAAGTGTATTTACATGAGTTATATTACAACTATAATAAAATAAAACTATCATTTTTTTCCCACCCGGGAAGATGTAATGTGTGTATAATATTATTCCGATATCAATAAACCAGTCTTGTTTGTGGGACGCTACGTGTACCAGTACGTTTGCACCGTTCCACCTGAGTTACACCATGAAACCCGCTGCGGAGTATACGGCTAAATTAAAACATGCCAAATATAGTGCATTGGAACCGATGTACGATTTTGTGCCAATTGCCGTGGAGACTGCGGGAACTTGGGGTGCGGAGGCCAAATAATTCATCAGTGAGTTGGATCGTTGGTTTAGAGATAGAGGCTGTGATCCATGCTCTGGTTCTTACTTGGTGCAACAAATTTCGTTAGCCACCCAGCACGTATTGCTGCCAGTGTTACAGGGATGTTTGAACCAGCTAAGATTCAGAGCGGTCCTTTTTCATTGTTATAGTCAGATAAAAATGGCTAAATCTGGCGAATTGTATTATTGATTGAACGAAGCCGGTTACTGATTTATATTTGTGTCTACCTGACGAAACCTACGTTGCGGATTGACATTGGTAATAAATTAATTTAGGTTTTCAATGAATATAGATTTAATTTTCATGTAAAAAGTTGAATTCTATAAGTACGTAGTTGATGTTTCTCTATTGAGTAGCAGTAGGTGGCGACTACACAGAAAGCACTTAGTTGTCGCACTGTAATGCCCGCATTTGGTTTTTTGAGGTCCATATAGCGAATGAAGGTAACCCGGTCTTATAATATACTGATATTTACTTTTACGGTTACTCTTATCTGAGATCTTTGTTTCTGCAACTTCACGAGATTTAGAAATAATATTTTAAAAGTAAATGTATTCTTATCGTCTATATTTATATATTACGTACTTTCTTGAACTTAATAAACATAAAATTAACTAAAATTGTAACCGAAAAAACTTATAATAAATATTAAATAGTAGCTAATAATTGCAACTGCGTTGACGTTTGTACAGGGGCAGGTTTGTCATGAATACACCCCACGAAAGATGGTATCGGACACCGCCACCGCGCCCGTATTATTACGAGCCATGGTGAAAATACAAACAGCTATGATACCATTGTCACAGAACAACTACTGAAAATAGAGCAGACAGTTACACAAAGTCTTCAAATGAGTTGTAAAAAAGTGGTGTTATTAAGATCATTATCAGTTACTTATAAATATGTATAAAATGTAAATTCAGAGATATTTATTACTATATTATTTATAGAAATTCGTCTTGAAGGACTTTTTTTGTCAAAAATCAAAAGAGCAGACAAGCTATTTGATGGGAGGTGGTGATCGTTGCCCTTGAATTTGAGTATTTGTAGAGCTCCTTGTGAACGAGTTCGTCCAGGGAAATACTGCCACCTTAACTATTTCTGCCGGCAAACATGAGTATTACTGCACCACCGGAGGAGCTGCCACAAAGCCCAGTTAACTCGTTTTTCACACTCACTCCACTCACAAAAAACACTCCAGGAGACACCCGTTTTATGCCTTGCAAATTCGAGGAACGTGAATCCCGCGTGGTTTTAGTAAGCCAAGCGTTGAGATTTTGAGGATAGTTTCTACTCCTTTGGCGGGACGTGTGATGGTGGAAACGTGACAGCGGCATCAGTTCGAAAAGTTTCTCTGAGCACTCCCCGTCATGTAAACGGTTGTATACGCAGAGACTCAACTAAAAATACGTCAGAAACTAAATGACAAGATTAAGATTTTTTTTTATTGAATAAAACAAAACATTAGCAGAAACAATAATATAATGGAATAATTTGTAAATAAGTTATATTAAATGTAAAATAAACTACTAATTACATAGCACTGCAAAACTATTTATTTATATCTAATAAATAAATAAATAATTTTGGAGTGCTATGTAATTATTGTCTCTTCTTCTTCTTTTTATCGGTTCTTAACCATATCAGTGCAGGCCTCCTTCAGTTTCTGCCACTTCTCTCAGTTCTGCACCACCTGTATCCAATTCAACCCCGCCACTTTCTGTATGTCATCTATCCAACTCATCTGCGGTCTCCCTCTGAGGCGTTTTTCACCCGAAAGTCGCCATTCGATAACCGCTTTACACCAGGAGCCGTGCTTTGGAACAACGTGACCCACGTGAACAACGTGACAATGTAATTATTATATCATATATAATAATATTGTAATAGTGAATAAGATGTACAAAATTTACATTCAGTTTACATTCTCTCCTTAACAAAAGCTTGTTCTAGTCTAGAATGTAAACCTAAACACGTAGAGCCGTTACACACGGCGGCTTTTAGCAGCGAAGCTATGCATGGCCAATTATAAATAAACAATTTTTTTACGTATATTTCTAAAATGATTATCACAAAAAAAGAGAGAAATTGTGGTGCTTGTGTATTCGATTGCGAAGAAAATTACAATCAAATATATCCATGTCTAAATCATCGCCGCGATCAGCCATAGGGCGCGTTCAAATTAGCCGCTCTTAGACACCGCGCGGCGGTCACTTTTCATGCAATTTCTAGAAGCGCTGCAACAGTCACGCTCGGCTGCAGTCACAGCTAGTGACTAGTGTACATGTTAATGTTAAAATTAACCACGATGGATGAATATCGAATTGATGAATTTAAAGAGAATGTAAAACAACACCCTGCAAAATTGTATAGCAGTTCCGCCAGTTATTCCAATCGACTGGATAAAAAAGGCATGGGAAAATTTATGTCTAACATTTATTGACAATTTTGAAACTGAAACTACAACTGAAAAAAACATAGCAGGTGAGTCATTTTTAATACCTATATGGGAAGTGTGTGCCCCAAGAACTAGGTAAAAGTAATGTTTCTTCGTCAGAATCCATCGGGTAACTGAGTCGAAAGATACAACATCACTAAACGTTTGATCGCAATTCAGCAGCGCGACAATCGCGCGGCCGCCGCGCGGCTGCAGCGCTTCTACCAGCAGCTAATTTGAACGCGACCTAAGGTTATTGTACGCCCGACACATTATTTTTTAACTATAACTATACCTAGTCTTGCCATAAATATTGCAATAAAGAAAAAAAAATTTAACTGCAAATAACATTTATTACTTTTATAGTGTGTTAGTTTAATACATAAATATACAACAATTAAAAATATAAAAAGCTTATTCGAAGTGGTCTCCATTGGCTGCAATACAATCCTTTAAACGTTGAGGCCGGTTATCAATAGAAGCACGCACTCTTTCCATGGGAAAATTCTTCACTGCCAATCGTATAAATTGTTTTAGGGACTCCAAATTATCATGGCGTTTAGAGCAAGCTGTACTCTCTAAAACTGACCATAAATCATAATCCAGCGGATTAAGATCGGGACTAGACGACGGCCAGTCTTCAGCTCTGATGAAGTCCGAAACGTTCGCTTCCAACCAAGACTGCGTGGACCGAGCTTTATGACCCGGCGCCGAGTCTTACTGGAAGGACCATACTTGGTTATTGAACATGGTGATGTTAAGGGGCTTAACTACCTTCTCAAGAATGGTATCTTGATACACTTGTGCCGATGTTTTGATACCTTTTTCACAAAAATATGGCTCAGTCACTCCTTCATAGCTAACACCCCACCAAACCATCACTGAAGTCGGATAATGTCCACGTTGCACTCTGTCGACTAATTGGGAAGCTTCCTTAGAGCTTTGAGCATAAATACGGTCATTTTGTTTGTTAAAATGTTGCTGAATTGTAAAAATTTTCTCATCCGTAAACAAAATTTTTCTGTGACCTCCCTTTGCGTACCGCTTCAGTAGTTGTTTCGATTTTACCACCCTATTCTTCTTTAAATTATCAGTTAAGAAATGACCAGTGCGTCTCTTATAGGCTGCAAGTCCTAATTCATCTTTTAAAATACGCGACATGGTTCTAGGTGCTATCTTCATATCCCGAGATAAAATCTTTTGCTTTCGGACAGGATTTCTTCGAATTCTTTCCCTTACTGCTTTGACCACCTTTTTGGTACGAACACTACGTGGACGGCCAGATCTTTTCCTGTCACAAACAGAGGAAGTCTCATTGTACCTATTAATAGCCCGGTACACAAACATTTTACTAATACCAAGTGTATGGAGAGTTTTAAAAATTGCATTTGGCTCCATACCTATTTTGTGTAATGCAATCACAGCGATTCGGTTCTCTTTATCACCCCACTCCATTTTAATATCGCAAAATATTGTACAATGTATTGGCGCCAAAATGTGAAAACACAATGAACAATCGTATAAAAATGACAGATTCGAAATTCAAATGTAATATTTTTTTATTTTTAAGTGTAACAGTATTTATGGCCAGACTAAGTATAATCATAAAATCTCTTTTCCCAAATCGTTTGCCATTCACGTTTCTATGGTGTGTCACGTCTACATTGTAGAAGCAAGTATATTCGATATAACCCCTACTACAACTTATCTAACTTGTGCTATCATTAAGGTAATGTGCCTTGCAATCCAATGAACACAGCATAACTTTGAAAATAATTCAATCAAATTATCATAGCGTGACAAGATTACCATTATAACCTCGTAGGACTGCTTTTCTGAGTTATGTGTTGAGTTTCGCAAAAATTTATTTCCATATTACAAAAGAGAGTTAAATCGTTTCAGGATTTTTTATAGAAGAGTTCAAATATATTGTGTTTAATATGAATACTAAGTACTAGTTGCTATTTCTTATCTCTTGTTTCTGAAGTGCTGAATTCATTATGTCGAAAAATCATCGCTCCCTATTTTGAAAAACTGTCTGCACATGTTTCTTGAACAAAACAAAATTAAATAATTATATTATAGTTACAAAAACATGCTTTATACACATTTTTTTAGATTTTTATCAATTTCCTTCCTTCAACAGTTGAACTAAACTGTGTATGTATGAAAACTATTTACACAAAATTTGTTGAATAAAAGAATGGTTATAAATTATGCTCACAAAAAGTAAATATACTTTATGTGCGCACACTTTTTATTTTTTACTATTTACCATCCCAACAGTTGAACTAAACTGTGTGTATCAGACAATAACAATTCCATGTATAGAAAAACTGTTTTCATCAGGTTTTTTGAAAAAGGAATGTACATAATACATAAAAAACATGCTTTATATGTGCACGCTTTTTTAATTTTTACCATTTTTCTATCTCCAACAGTTTAACTAAACTGTGTGTCAGATAATAACAATTCCATATATAGAAAAACTATTTACATCAGGTTTTTTGAAAAAGGATTGTACATAAATACATAAAAAAACATGCTTTATATGTGCACGCTTTATTTAATTTTTACCATTTTTCTATCTCCAACAGTTTAACTAAACTGTGTGTGTCAGATAATAACAATTCCCTATGTAGAAAAACTGTTCGCACAAGGTTTTTTGAAATAAAAATGAAAGTAAATTGTATTTACAAAAAACATACTTACTCGCTTTTAGCATTTTTTTATTTTCAACAGTTTAAGGACAGTGAGTTTCAGATAATAACACCAATTGCCTGGATTCATACTAGGAAATCCCGCGTACTGAGTACCAAAATAACAAAATTAACAGGGCAATTCCCAGAACACCCAGGCCTGAAACAATTTAGAAAATTTTGTTTCTTGTATTGTTCCCAACACAAATGTTATATCATCAACAAGAGCGCAAAGTTTCAGCTTTATATTCAAGATTTAAAAATAAGTAGAATTTGGGGCATCAGATTATTTTTACATATTTGCAAACAAGACAAGCTATAAAAAACGAACGAAAAAGAAAAGTGTACCATGTTAGAATGACACGACGGAGAAAAAAAATAATATCCAATTATAATACGCCTATAAAATACTCATTTTACTCAGGTACATACTACTTATATGCCAATAAAAGTTTATAATAAAATACCTCTGGCAATTAAAAATATACAAAAGGAACAAATTATTATTATGTTTACAAATAAATTTAAAGATTCTTACTTTCGAACTGTTTTTATAATGACAGGAGATTTTTTATTGTAAATCGATAAATATATAAATAGGTATGGAAATAATTAGTAATGAAAATTGATAATGATAATAGATAATGTACTTAGTAAAGTAAGTTAAGTTGCAATGCCTATTCAGGGTTTATGTAGCAGTAGAGCTCCTTGTGAAAAAGTTCGTCCAGGGAAATACTGCACTACCTATTTCTGCCACCAAGCATTAATGTGAGCATTACTGCGTTCCGATTTCGAAGGGTATGGGTGCTGGTGAAATTACATGTACATGAAGCTTGTCAATTTATGCCTCAGGGTGTCGCGCCCAGTGGCAGAGCCCCTCAGATCTTTGTGATTTAAAGCTCTGAGCGACACAGCAACTGTTATGGACAGGCGTGTTACCACGACGTGTTTGTCCCTTCATTTAGTAGGTAATACAAAAAAAAACCGAATAATCTAATAACTTTAAAACTATTTTTGTACCACATATTGCAATAAATGATATAACTATGACTATAATAATCACAAATATAGCAGCGAATTTATGGCAATAATTAATTTATAATTATGATAATCTGTCGACAGTATACAAACTGCTCAAAGCAAATTCATCCGACTCCATGCTTAATAGGTTCGATACGTTAAACAAGGTAATATACCAACTCAATCAGTATAGATAAAGGCGCGGTATATCAACTAGTAACAGTTCAATTGGGTAATTGACCAAGCAATAGCACCACTGCAATTACATTGATTTGTGTGCTCTAGATAGGCTGTAGTGCCTGATTGCGTCTTGTAAGTGCGTTGTAACACAAGCACTGCAACTGGAAAATAGCAACTGGAATGCTGTTAAAGAGCAGATTGAACGTAGTCGGTACAACTGCACGTCTAATGCACTCAAGCTCCACTAGCAGTCGTTACTTACGAGTATGATGCATTAGCTGCTGAGTGCAAACGAGCTTCATTAACTTTTGGTAGACACCATACATTTACACCAGCATTGACGACACTCTAAGATTGTTATTATCATACTAAAGGACGGGACGAACAAGTAGCACATCAGTTGGTAAGTAACACGCCTGACCATAGCAGTTGCAATAGCACTCAGAGCTTCTCGCAAAGATCTGAAGGACACTGCCACTGCGTCTGTCACCTTCAGATATAAGTTAACAAATCTCATTGGAACGCGGTAATGCTCACATTACTATTTGGCGGTAGAAATAGGTAAGGTGGCAGTACTTCCCTGGATGAACTCTTTCACAGGGAGCTCTATTGCTACTAAATAGTCATTAGCATAGTGTTACGTTATCGACACTTTTTGCCTTTGTACATCTACACTCATCATCCCCGATGACAATTTTGTATAATTATAATTAATTATAACCTTCACTCGCGTGCGATCCCAGTCCGATCAGCGTCCAACCCGGATATAATCTCTCACTCATGGGTTAATTAACATCACGTAGTAGATGTCCCTTTGGGTGACATAAATTTCCGAATAAACTGACTTCATATTTAAGAATGAAGTACGCCACTTTTGCAATTAAAATTTTATTGAAACAATTTACGTGTAGCTAGCAAATGAAATAAAATATGAACGCATTTCTAAATACCTCTAACGACTTGAAGATTTAAAAATTCAATTCAGAAAATTTTAGAATAAAAAACCTGATTTTGCTTTGATTGGACTTTTTGTGTTCACCCTGAGGATTCATTCGATGCTGTGACTGTCATTAATGAAATGGATTCATTAATTTATGAAGTGACTTTGCCCCTAGATCCCATTATTTAATAACACTGAGTAGAAAAATTGTATAACGTGTTAAGATAGACGCGAGAAATTAAGAATAATCTGAAAAAGTTTGAAGCGTATTTATAGCAAATACTGAGCTGTAGCAGGAATAATAGGTAATTACCCAGTTTTTAGGTTTTCGCGATTGTTACACATAGGAAATGAAACTATTTTTCCGAATTTATAATTAAATCGCGTATATTTGTTTTTTCAAACAAACCAAAATTTCGGGCCCTTCACAGGTCCCGAAACGTCATAGGTGATTGTCATAAAAGACATTATTACAACTTTAACCTTTTTTCATATTGTAGAATATTTTTTCTACTCCTGTACTATAATCTGTCAATTATAATTTCATAAACTATATCATAAAGGCGTTGTTTTTAGTGTTCTGAATTAAAATTCTATTGTCTGTGAACTCTAATGAGTTCTGGTTCTGTGTATTAAATTACTGTAATATATGTACTGAATTAAATTACTGTATACAGAACTTTAATGAATTTCAAAAAAAGAACATATATTTGATAATTAAAATATCAATCAGGTCGCTACTCAAACGTTTTTCTGCCTCCTGATTGGTTAAATTGACAAAAAAGTCTTGCAACCAGGCCATACTTTTTTTATAAATAAAAATATTGGTTAAAATATAAGCGGTACTTTTTGTAGCGTTTGTTTGACTTTCGTCTGAATACATGAAGAGGCTGTACAGTGGAACCTTTGCCTACCCTATTAAATAGGTTAAAATTTATTTTTAAAAATTGCTTTTGTTGTCATGGATTGTTAACAGAATATGTATGCATAAAGTATTGGTTCTGTTTCATTATTTTATTTACTCGTAGAAAAAGTATTGTATCAATATAACATAATTAGGTCTTAATTAGTCTCGTACCTGTTACTTAGGCACACGGCGCTCGACTTTAAGCAACGATTCGTTATGCAACGATTCCATAAAACCTTCATAAAACATTGTTATAACTCATTTTCTTAAAATCTTCTTTTTGTGACTGCTTTCAAAAGTGGCGCACGCGTTTCACGACAGTGGCACTGCGACTGCTCTTCTAGATATTGCATGATAATTATATATTAGTAGTGGAGCGGCTGCTGTGTTCTACAAGCAGCAATTTGAAGGCGCCCTTAGGTATCAGGCTATCTATATTTAGCTCGTAGAAGTATTAAGTTTCACTTTTTTACCATCACCATAGCGCACATTTCCCTAATATCCTATACAATACTATCCAATCTTGAGGAACAAGCAGTCAGTGTTTAACTTGTACAAGCATAATAGTGTATTTTATTACTGTTAGCAGAGTACACCCAAGGTTATTTTCCCAAAATTTTATAGGCTGCTATCTAATCTTGGTGAATAGCAGGGTTGAATCGCCACAATAATAGCCTTTCAGTTTATTACCTTCACCAGAGTACACTCAAAGGCTCAATCCGCACATTTATACATGTCCAATATATGTTTATTCGATATATTTGTTCCATATAAATTGGTACTTTGATGAATTACAATGTATCTCAATGGATGGCGGTATGCAAATGCGGCTCAACACAGGTGTTGTGTTTGTACAGCCATATAATAACTGGATGAGCCGTTATTGAAATATCGTTGGTATATTAATGGCTTAAGCAGCAAATATATTGGTTACTGATCGTATCCACGCAATGACAATGGAAGGTCCATTGTAATTTGTCAAAATTAACAGCGATCATTATATTCTTGTAGATTACTTGTATTTGACAAATTTGTCATGTTCCTTAAGTGATAAAACATACAATTTTACTGCTCAATAAAGCAATTCAAGTGGATGTTGGTCCAATTGAAATATTGATGATGAACAGGTAGCTTAGCTTTCAATATTCGTTATTTTGTTTACATTAAAAAAAACAGTTACAGAAGAATTCACAATACATGCTATTCCTATAATTACAATGGATCTAAGAATTTGTAGTGTTATTGCTGTAGATTCAATAACTGGCTCGCTGCGCCGCAGTCGGAATATCGATGCCGCATTAGTGGAATAGACAGATAGCAAACAACAGGGTTGAACCAAGCCTTATGGTAATGATGACCTTGATTTTAAGAGAAATATGTTACTATTAAACTAAAAGTATCTTAAAAACTTTTTATAATAAAAACGCCAATGAAAATTATTTTGATTATGGTTTCAAGATTACGAGTATACGAGTACGATATAATATCGAGTTCTTAGGATTTTGCGAGTGTTACAGATAGGAAGTGAATTTTTTTCGGATCTGAATCGCGTATACTTATTTTCAAAACCAATATTCAGCAGTCAACAGTTGGGCGTTACCACGGGATCTGTAAATGGCCCGAAACGTTGATTTATTTGAAATAACAAACATGTACTATTTACACCGAAAAATAGTTTCATGTCCTAAATTTAATAACAAATGCCACAAAACAGCAAGTATTATTAAACTTTTCTTAAAATTATGGGACATTTTAATTCATTGCAATATTTGGTATTTTTTAAGTGAACGTTAACATGTGTCTCTTTACATCATTTAACTTTGTAATGAAATTCGTAAAAAATATTATTACCTACAGAATGCAAATGGCGGGGAAACATTTACGACATTTGTTTTGCAAACACAAAAACATTTTGACTGTCGCTACATCCCTTAAAACGAGCGCATTAGCCACACATTACGCGTGTCATAATAGGCTAAATGTGGTGAAAATAAAAACTGGCGAAAAATACGTGTCATTTCCTTTATCTAGTCGGGAGTTCCTCCCTGTTCACGAGTACATCAAAACTGATAAGGGAAGGGTGAATGCACGAGTGCGTCCAGGTACTTGGGGTTGTTGGGTTCTGGGGGGAATGGGGGATGTGGGGGTGAGGCCTCAGCACGGTTCAGGAATACCAACGTGATTAATGGATTCCGAGCGGTATGATAATGATAATGACCCCTGTCTGTCTACAACTGCATCATCGGAATCAATGCTGAGCTATTGCGTTGCGATTTTGCATTAGGGATGTACGCGTGTTTAATCCACGGGTTATTGTTAAGCAGAGGTCGACTATTGGGTATTCAATTTTCATCCACAATGTGTGCGAATTCAAAGTTTAATTTATGTTTAAATGTGAACTGTGTCTTTTGTTTGATAAGCAGATTGAATGTAGTCGGCACTACTGCACGAAGGCTGCACGTAAGCAGTCGTCACTTATGATGCCGTAGAGCCGACTGAAAATGAACTCCACTAACATGTGGTCGACACGATACAGTTACACCAACAGCATTTCAACTTATATTTTGTAGTTGAAGTGCAGTTGGAATTCTGCTCATGTGATCACACCCTAAGATTGTTATTAGAATAGTGTTACATTCTTTATACCTATCGATTATGTGCATTGACATTCACCGTCGTTATCAGAAAAGAAAGAAAGTGCATGAAAGGAACTTCCTCGCATGATTTACCATTCCACTCCTTTTTTGTAAGTCTGGCGCGCCCTGTAACAATCGGCGAGTACCTCACGCCGGTGGGCAATTCTTTTCACCTCGATGGCAAGCATTATAGTGCATGCCACCGATACGATAAGAAGAAGTAATAAAATAACAGAAGCCATGAACTCTTATTACGATTCAGTTTAGGACCTAAAATGAATCATTGTGAGACAGCGCTACATGAAGTGTATATCGCCATCCCGCGTTTTTGTCGTTACGAACCTTTCTTCTCTTAATTCTTCTTACTTCGAGGTTCTTAATTCGACTGTATATTTCTTTTTCATTGGCATTTGTAAACCGATTTTGATGATTCTTTTTTTGTTGGATAGCGGGTACTTCAGAAGTAGTCCCATTTAAATTTGAAGAAAATATTCCACTTCTAAGAGTGGCAAACTAGGGGATGAATAACTTTTGAGGTCGGTTTTTTTAGTACCGTGTACTGAGATTATCAGCTCGGGTAGTCCACGTACATAGGCTACATAAAATAATGATAACGTGCCAAACAACCACTTCAATTATCTAGTCTCAAACTCGAAAAAGCCCTTTACTGTAACTACCAGCACAACGAAACTAACTTCGATGCACTCACCAAAACCACCCAGACTAGAACCAATTTAGAAAGTTCGTTTCCATTACAGATCCTACCGAAAATCTAACACCGAACTTAATCTTCAAGGACCAGCCGCTGGACTACCGACGTCGTCAGCTTAAAATTAGACTATTTATAACACTACTTACTGTACTGTTGAAATATTGACAAATCCAAACTAAAATTAAAACTCCCTTTTAGATACGAGATAGGCATTTAATTAAATTTAACTTACGTTTCCGACGCTGAACCAATGTCAATTTAGCAACAAACAATTTTTACTTATTACAAAAGTCATTGATTAAGAAAAATAATTCAGTAGGTTATATGTCCTATATATACACTTACATAAACAAAGTAAAGTTGAGATTTGTAAAAAGAACTTTGACTTCGACTAAGCAAAGATTTTCGTATTTGCAAAAAGAATTTTGCGTAAACTTGCTGAACTCGTAATTTTTGCTCAGTCATTTTAATTTTATAAATCTCAACGTTAGAAACACAAAAGCTAAATTTTCACCTATTTATTTGTCTATAGGCTAAAGCCATTATCGGACTCGCGGATGAGTGCGCTCCTGTGCCCAATAAAACAAATCGTAATACACGAATCATCAGATCGTCCGATGGTTCGGTGCACAAACACCAGTCTCTACTCCCTGTCAATGCATTTCGTTGATAAGCTTTAGGGATTTTGGAGCCGTTTGTTTTTGACATTTAATTTTTAACAATGCAGGAAACGTCACTTGATGTTCACAGTATTTTTTTCATTTCAAAAAAATAAAATTTTGCGTTCGTGTTATTTCAAAGCTGTGCAGTGTCTGAAGGTTTTCAAATGTAAAATCGCAATAATGATAAAATTACAGGCACATGGAACTTGTCGACTTGACAGTGCCCCTCAGATCTTTGCGATTTAAAGCTCTGAGTCGCACTGCAACTGTTATGGACAGGCGTGTAGTTTACTATCAGACGCACGATTTGTTCGTCCCGTCACTTGATATTAAAAAAAAGATAAAAAGAAATACGCAAATAGAGCTATTATTTAAGTACGACCAATTTGGGACATTAACTTTTCTCATTTCTCTCAGTCAGGGTGTTCTGGTTAGTAACCCTGAGTGAATTCCGTTACTCTGTTGTTACACTTGGTACAGGGAATTTCCTAGTTCGATATGCATATAAATTTAACATTTAGTTAAACGTTTAGTTAGCCCCTAAAAATTATTGTGTTCACGATGGATCATTGACTCCTTATACCAGTTTTCTTAGTTTAGGAGACAGGGAATCGCTTAAGAGTCGATATTACATCAGCTCGAATACATATTTTTCCGGTACATTTTGCTTGGGTCGAGCGACAGGGACACAGGCTTTATTTCAGAATTTATTTTTTTACAAACGAAATTAAAACCATTTGAAAAATTTATATCGTATACTATACATGTTCTATTTACGTAGTTCAGTTAATATAAAACAAATCATTGTTACATGTAAAGACTGAATACAGTGGTTTTCTTGTAAATTTTCGAGGTAAGTTTGTGTTTTTTTTCTATCGTGAAAATTTTTCGGAATCGTGTTTTCATACCGTATACTAATCAGTGAATATGCTCAATTTTACAACATATTTTTTCCAGAGAGATTGATTCAACACTTTCACTGTTATACTGAATCAACCAAAGCTATTTGAGGTTATATAGACCCTTAATTGTTACAGAAAACTGTACCTCCGCAATATACCACCAAATGTTGTTTTTGTGAATAAATATTATTGTTATATTATTATTATAAATGTACAAAATGCGGTGCACCCGCAGGTTTATCTGAATTTAAATCTTAATTTTTTTGTTTCTTCCGCCGGAAATTGGTCCCTAATCACAGCCTACATACGGGTGTCATAAAAATTCAATTTAGTCGCACATTGAGCGTCAATATTCCCAGCTTCCACCGAGCCCATAAGTCAGTTGTAGGGATAAGCCGTAAGTAAATCATCGAGCGATGAATACGCGCGAGGTCTGCGCGCTGGAATGATAACGATTAAATATGGCGCGCCCGCTCATATTGTGTGTACTTACCGCGCCCGTGAGTTGTGATGCGGCGGAAATTCGCAGATTTATGTGTGACGCTGGCCTAGGCGGCAAAAATAATTGTTTTTACACAACGCCTTTTTTGTTGGTTTCGTGTTAAACTTTGAAAATAAAATATCGTCGCCTTACTTTCTCAAAGTCGTATCTTAAAGCACAAAGTTACTGAAATGCAAAAATGGATTGTATATACAAATTTTGCAGGCAAATTTTTAGTAGCAGTAGAGCTCCTTGTGAAAGAGTTCGTCCAGGGTAATACTGCCACCTTACCTATTTCTGCCACCAAGCAATAATGTCAGCGTTACTGTGTTTCGGTTTTGAAGGGTAAGGGTGCTGGTGAAATTACAGGCACATGGGACTTGTCAACTTATGTCTCAGGGTGACGGGCACAGTAGTTGTGCCCCTCAGACCTTTGCAATTTAAAGCTCTGAGGGGCACAATAACTGTTATGGACAGGCATGCAGCTTACCATCAGATCAACGACTTGTTCGTCCCGTTGATATTATAAAAAAAACAAGGCTGATTTCACGTCATATTTTCTTCATATTTACACACTAGTTTTTACTTTTCTTTTAGTTGCTAAGAAACTTAAAATGAATACGGTCTCTGCTTGAGAGGCGGTAGGACAATCCATTAGAGGTTACCATAGCACATAAACGTTCCGGTGTATGTATCTTTGTATATTTTTATATATTTTCATAGAAGTGATGACAATGCGATATTCGTATCTTTCAAATGTAGCACGATTTTGTATATTTTAACGGAAGAAGTACTATAATTCCTTCTACTTTTCGCAACTTGAATTACACGAGAGACATCACATTATCATTAATGCCATTGTTGTCACAATTTACGAGCTGGGCTATATAACTCAAGTTACGCACATTGAGTTACACGATATCTACAGAGTACAACAACGAGAACCTCTTCTAAAATTTACAATGGCTATACGACGCAGAAAATATACTCCCGGATTCTTAATCTAGCCACCTTGCATTTTCAGTATTCACTTCAAGCTAAAAAATGTTTGATTACTCAAAAATTGTTATGCATTTTTGTAACTGATGTACTAAACGATATTCCCATGCTATGACCTTGTAAACCAAAACAAAAATTGTTTCGTTGGTTCGTTCGATGGCTTAGTTAGCATAGCGTATGACACGGTTTGCTACGAGACGTTGGTTCGATCTTTGCATAATAATTGTAACAAAATTGTGGAGTAAATAACATGGTGCTATTTACTCCACTAGTTTGTTTGTTTTGCCACCATGATCTTCAATTATTATTAATTACAACATAACGAACTAGTGGAGTGAGTTACTTTTTTTTTATAATATCAAGTAACGGGAAGAACAAGTCATGCGCGTGATGGTAAGCTACACGCCTGTCCATAACAGTTACAGTGCCGCTCAGTGCTTTAAATTGTAAAGATCTGAGGGGCACCGCCACGTAAGTTGACAAGTCCCATGTGCCTGTAATTCCACCAGCACCCTTACCCTTCAAAACCGTAACGCAGTCATGCCGACATTACTGCTTGGTGGCTGAAATAGGTAAGGTGGCAGTATTGCTGCTGGTGAAACATCCTAGGCCATTAAATAAAAACTTAATAATATAACAAAAAAAAAAAGGTTTTTAGTCACAACATGGCACGACTATACTCAAGATTCGTCGATTTAGCTCGGTTGCATATCGTTGTATTCAATTACGATTAACAGAATATAAATGTCACATTGAATTATCGGCCCAGCTAACTGCTAAATAGCGTGTGACTAATGACACACGATAGGCAAGCTAGAATACCTGTGCCTAGAGTGAGATAACTGATAATGTTTATAAACCCTTTCATGAATTAGTGCTGCCAGCAAAAATAATTAAAGGAGATAAAATGAAAAAGATCAAATTAAAAAGCTTAGTTTTTATGTTTTGTGCATTTTGAATGTTTACCGAAGTTTTATGAGACTAAAACATATTCTTTACAACTCACTATTATCGAGTTCTTCGCGATTGTTACACATTGGAATTTAAACCATTTATTTTCTGATTTTTTTCAAACAAACCTATGTTTAGGACCCTTCATAGGTCCAATGGTCACCGCTGACTGAATCAATCAGCAAAAGAAATATACGTAATTGAAATATGAAAAAAAATTACTACTTGCTGTTAATCAAAATATATTTTCTAATTTCAAACTTTGTATTGTATTTTTTGTATACATATTTATATATATATATATATATATATATAACTTTCATATATATATATATATATATATATTTATATATACCAAGTGACAAGAACACACAAGAAGCTCTACTGCTACTAAATATCAAGCATTAGATTTAGCGCCGAAACCAAACATGTAGTTATCGACCACTATTCATATTTACTTCAGCTTTAATGCTTAATACAAGTAGTGGGTGTAATAAAAAATTGTGACAATACCATCTGTTAGTGGTACACATGATAACAAACAATGTAAGCGAATAAACAATGTTATATTCGAGACAATAAAATTGTGTGACACAAAAAGAATAAAGGACCAAAAATTTATTACGCTCTTAATCCCTTTCATTATCAACCCATATACATCCCACTTCAGGGCACGAGTCTCCACCAAGGAGAGGGGTTTAGGCCATAATCCGTCATGCTGAAAGAAATAGTCTCTTCACCAATAATTACTAATTACATGTTAAGAAGATTTAATTACACATATCTAAGTTGGTGTTGTAATATACTGCACTATCTCATTTGGTAAGGTCTTATTTTAAGGAAAATAGGTTATTATCGTTAACCTCTCTTTATGTATTTAACATCGCAGTTTTCATCAGAAGCAGGTAATCCAAATTTTCTTGAAATATGTTAAGAGTGCCTGTAGTGGTATTTAAAGCACTGAGTGGCACTACAACTGTTATAGACAGGCTTGTAGCCTCAAAGTCATTTCATATTATAAAAATAAAAAAAAAAATATGTTGACATTTAAAAGAAATTTATTTGAATACCTTGTTAATGAAAAAAAATACTCTATAGACGAATATTTAAATCCTAGTAAGTAATTTCACATTTTTAATTTATTGTTTTTATCAAAATATTTAGTTTATAGATTTAAAATATTTATTTGTATATTGATGATAAAATGAATATAATTCCAGCAGTGATGTCAGGCATAATATTAACTAAGAACTTCATAAATTGATAATGATTCTTATGTTCTATAAACCCATTTACTTATTTAGTTCGTATGCCTTAAGGCACAGCGTAGGGGGCACTATAAATTTAATTATTACCATGTATTTCTTTATCTTTTCTACTGTATCCTATGTTGACGAAAAAATATACTTGAAATTGAATTAGGTTTCCTTGTAATTATTGTTTTAAGATTTCATGAAAAAGAAATAATCATATATTTTATTTTTAGTGAAAATAATCTCCTAGTTTTATTACGATTATTAATACAAAAATCGAACACAGAAAATTTCTTCGACCCGATGGGAGTTGAACCCATGACCATGCGCATCAGCGCCGTTACTGACATCTAGTGAGAAATTTTAGAACTTCTTACTTTTGTACGTGTATTAATAATTATAACAAAACTAGTAGACTTTATACAAAAAAAATCTCAATAATACAAATAGTCTACTAGTTTCTTAACATTATTGACACAAAGATCGAAAAAGTGAGTGAACAAAACAAGAACAGTGTTAAAGATGAGCCTGAGAGTGGCTTATATGCCAAATAGTGTCTAGGAATGAAGCTGGAAGCAACGCCTTACTTTCTTGAAACCACACATTCCACTTCGCTACAAAGGTAGAAGACAGCTCTTAATCCCATTCGGAACATAATCGCCATGTTTTTGGGATAAAATACCGTGAATAGTTATGGCGTACGACAGCTAGTAAGATATTACTACTAGTAGACACGTTGCGGCCACAGGCATTGGTTCGAGTCAAGTCTCAAACTCGATTTTTCTTCGTGTTAGTTCCATCTTTGTATCAATAACAATAAATAATCATTAACTTCAATTTTACACGCACGTAAACACAATAAATGAGACAGTACCTGCTACATTATTCAAGTCTGCAGTGAGATCCTATAGCTCCTTTTTTTCTCTACACTTATCGCGAAATATAAAAGAGAATGCGATAGAAACTCGCGACTGTACAATTTTAATATAGCAACGAGCTGTATATGCATTTTCCACCTCAATAACGCCACTAATAATATGTAGAATACTTTCATAATAGCGTAGTGAATCATAGTATTTTTCAATAACTACACCCGCTCCCCGAACAATCTACTTAACCTTATCGCGCACGTCTTCGACGACGTATCTTGGCTACCCTTGTTTTCTGTTTGTAATTCCAGCCGGCGAATATTTCATATTATTACGGTGTCTGCCCTTATGGCCTCTTTGCATGCGACTGCCGACACGCTTTCTTATGCCATAGCTAAAACAAAATAATGGTTGATTATAAAGCTAAGACTCAGTTTGCAATACCACGGAACGGAATGAAAACGAATTTTTGTAACGTAATTGCACATAGCAAAATGTAGAAGCATCAATCACAAAAACCCAACTTTACCCACGGCGTAGGAGTTCAGGTAAATTTAAGAAAAAATGTAATGAAAATATAACATGTAATTAGTAATTATTGGTGAAGAGACTATTTCTTTCAGCATGACGGATTATGGCCTAAACCCCTCTCCTTGGTGGAGACTCGTGCCCTATCCTATCATTTTATACAAAAACTAACCTAAATTGCATAACGTATACAATAACAAATAAACAAATTACAACATAAAAATGTAAACAATAAAATATGTCTCTTAATATACGATTTATAGTGTTTGTTATTTTGATCATTACATGTAAATTCGTCACTCATTTGGTTCAATAAAGTAGCTACATTAATTATTGGAATACTGTAGCTGCGGGAATTCACAAGATTGTGCGAGAATTTTCTAGAAGACGTGCCACCTCTTTTTTGGCTCTTAAACGCTACACAATTGACATACTCGTGTAGAGTTCATTATGACTACAAAAATTCAATTCCACTTCCATTCCATTCCGCAGCAATGTAAATTTTCTTATATTTAGTTTAAAAAAAGACGCTATGTAGCAATTAAATAACAACACATATCGTACATACCCACTATTGGCATTATGTTACCAACTTAGTGATTTTTCCTGAAAGGGGTAATCATAATTTGAATAACTTCTTACATACCCTAATAATAAATTTTTAAATAATTCGCTTGGACAGTTTTATTCTTCATGCAATAATAAATTCTTATAATAAATATATGTATGTTACAAATAAATATATTAGACCACATCACACACGTTAATCCGATCCCAAAGTAAGTAACTAAAGCACTTGTGTTATGGAAATCGGAAACAACGACAGTATCACAAACATCCAGATCCCAAACAATACAGAAAAGTTTTCTACTTTGACCCGGCCGGGGACCCGAACCTCAAAGATGGTGACACCATGGAAACCGGTATGAAAGCCACTCGACCACGGAGATTGACAATATAATATAAGATTTCATGTATTTAAAAGTAATTCTCACAGACCACATCTGTAGCAATTTTAAAGCTCTAAATACTACGAATTCAACATTTCTACGAAATGAAAATATTTGTCCGAATGTAAATCGCGTATATTTCAAACAACCAGGTCTCTCCAGGTTACTGGTCCCATGATTATGGCTAACGGTCAGCCGTGACTATGAGACTTATAAAGGACTCGAAACGTTGGTTTGTTATGGACAGTTTGAAAAACCAAATTATACGCTATTTAGATCCAAAACAGTAGTTTCATATCCTATGTGAAACAATCGCGAAAATCTAAGACCTTGGTATTCAACATTTCTGTTTATTTTTAAGCGACTTTAAAAAAGATTGAGGTTCTCTCAATTCCTTTAAATTTTTTTTTGTGTATGTTACCCGATTACTCCGCCATTTGGAAACCAATTTCGATGATTCTTTTTTGTTGGTATCAGTAGTAGTCCCATTAAAATTTGAAGAAAATATTCCACCTCAAAGGGTGGCATATCATGGAATGGATCCGGTTTATCGAATTTCACCCACTTTCCGTTAACCGATTTCAATAAAACTTGGCACATAAATGTAATACCACTATATAAAACAATAAAACAGCAAAAACGGATTAGCAAACTATTGAGATCTGTTTTTGAACTGACTTCAATAAAAGGAGGAGGTTCTGTATTTTTTTCTTTTTTTTGGATGTATGTTACGCGATAATTCCGGTATTTGCAAACCATCATTTTTTTTTTGTTGGTTAAATGGGACCAATACTAAGGTACCCACCTCAGTATTGGTCCCATTTAAATTTGAAGAAAATATTCCACCTCTAAGGGTGGCAAACTAGGGGATAAATCCGGTTTTGCGCAATTTCTGGTAAGCGATTTCCATAAAACTTGGCAAATATGTAGATGTATTTCCACGAAATTTTGAGGTCGGTTTTTTTAGTATCCTGTACTGAAATTCTTTTTTTTATAAAAAGTTAGTCGTGTGATTATCAATACTCCCATTGTTTTATTTCGCTCTATGAAACTACTGTTTAACGATTAGACTGTGACTTTTTAAGTTTGTTTGATTCCATTTGAATACAGTTCTTCATGTTTTCGTGTAATGTTTGCGATTGGCGGTTGGCTTAATAGCCGCATTTATCTTTAACTAGTAGATTTTAAACAACGCTATTTTCGATTCCTGTAGAAAAAAGTGAATATCCGATTTGTTTTCTTGGTATTTGTGTATTTATAACGCATTGTAAATCTAAACAATGCTGTCAAATACTCCTACTTTGAATTGGTTGAAGTAACGACAAGAAAACTTTTCACAATATTTTCAGAATGTTAATTAGAGTGTCTGTTTATTCTTAGTCAATTCGATTACGATCTCCGTGTTCGAGTGGCTTGCACACCGGTTTTCTCGGTGTCGCCTTATCTGAGGTCCCGGGTTCGTTCCTCGGCTGGGTCAACGTAGAAAAACTAAATTTTCTATATGGTCTCGGGTCTGGGTCTTTGCGGTACCGTCGTTGTGTCCGATTTCCATAACGCAAGCGTTTTAGTCATTTTGGGATCAGAGCAAGGTATGTGATATTGTATAATAATAGAAAAAAAGAAATCTGTTATATACTAAGAATTACAAATTTAATTGTAGTTACTATTTAACTTCTTGTATTAACAAACAACTGTAAAGCCGCCAGTAAACTTTTGCAGGCATAACATATTGCGACGGAAAGCAAAACATATATATTTAGTTCTCAGACAAAGCCTGGTGTTGCTAATCTAATTAGTGAGTGTAGACACAGATGCCGGCTGTAATCCTGTTGCCCCGAGTTCAGATTTGCATAAAGACTTCATGATTTGTGTTTGGTTATCCTTTTGCTCCTCTTATAGCTCCGAGCCTTTTTTCTGCACCCAAAAGATTATCCTTTGGTAAGTAAATATAAGCATTTTCTACTGCTTAATAAAATCCCAGTGCCAGAGTAGGATATAAATAAGAGAATTAACGATCTACTACTACTTAAAGGCAATGCTAGAATCTGTTACACTATCAAATGTATACATTGCATAGTGTAACAGTACACAGTGTAACAGGACAGTATAGTACAGCGTACAAAAGACGATTGAAACTTTGTTAATATTTTTTAACTTTCTTGTTATGGAACATATGTATATACGTTGCTATAAAAACCTTAAAAGCAACTACACTCTAATCACTAACTAAACATTAACAGTACAGGAGGTAAAAGGTGTCTAAGCTGGTGCTGATCCTGTTTAGAGCAGTCGCAGCACGAGTTTTCAGTCAACCCCTTCTCCCTTAGATAGAATGCGGGACAGGGGAGAGAACAGCAATCGAGAGCAGGGCTATAAAATATGTACAGGATTTAATTTAATTTTCAAGAAAAATGGAAAAATCTGTATGGTAGCCACATTGCAACTATTACATAATTATTGAAAATAAAACGAGCAAGTCCAAAATTAGTACACAGTGTAATTAGTTCACATAATTTTCGTAACTAAATTGCTCTTTTCCGTCTACTGTAATAGAGTTCTTGTAATTTTCATTTAATATCTTCTTCTCAGTGTGCCGCTTATCTACAAAGGTTGGCGACCATCATGGCTATTCTCATTTTTGAAGCCACCTCACGAAAGAGGGAACGTGAGCTAAGGTCGAATCAGTCTCTCAGATTCTTCAAACACAAGGTTCCTTCTGCCACGACTACGCTGTCCTTGTATTTTTCCCTGCATTATTGGTTGAAGAATCCGGTATCTATTTTCCCTCATTACGTGGCCAAAATACAGCTGCAGCTTCCTTTCCTTTACAGTTTTGAGTATTTCCAACTTTCTTCCCATTCGACGAAGAACCCCAACATTAGTGACCTTTTGTACCCACGATACGCCAAGCTTACGTCAGTACAGCCACATCTCAAAGGACTTCAGTTTTGCGCATAATGCTGAAGTCAAGGCCCAACACTCCATACTAAACAGCAAAATACTGAAGACATAACAGCAGACCAGCAGCAATTTTTATTATTTATGTATTTTTTGAGACTTTTTTGTGAAAGAACTCCACTAGTTTTGCTATGATTATGATTACAAAGATTTCGATGGAGCCATAACATTTAAAAGAAGAAGATTACAAAGATTGAGCACACAGAAAAGTTTTCGTCGACCCGGTGGGACTTGAGCCCACGTACACGCTGCACCATAGCATTGCTCTAACCATCTGAGCCACGGGTCTAGTTACCGAGTCATCGAAATTCTCCTATGTGTTTTTGTTATAGATCTTTGTACTGACCTTCAGCATTCGTCGACACTAGTGACATCTAGTGAGAGATTTTTGAATGACCTTCTCACCGCAGTCTGGACCCGTGGCTCAGATGGTTTGAGCAATGCTACGATGCAGCATGGATGTGGGTTCAAGTCGACGAAAATAAATTTTTTAGTGTTCGATCTTTGTATTTATATATTTTGATATTCAATATCCATCATTCATTAATATCATCATTTAAAACTATAGTAAAACACAAACAAGTTTATGTTATACGGATTTTCCGTACTTTGATGATAGAAATCCGTGGTCCAACATCCATCTATCATAAAAAAATATTCGAAATAAATTTGGTAAACGACAATATATGTGCATAATTGATAAAGAGCAACCCCTGGGGTTTCTTACTACTTCTTTTCAATACAATCTGCCTTACGGATGAGCAGTAGTGTATACTTAATCAATGTGACATTTTGTAATGTAATTTATTTACCTACGAAATAAAGATATATTTGAATTTTGATTATCAAGTCAAGATTCATTAAATTTGAATAGTCTTTCTTTAATTTTGTCTCTTCATTGCGCTACAAATTAAAAAAATCTTGATTGACTGTACCTTCTTATAAACATCTGTTGTAAAATATAATCGATTGTACGTTCTGCTACCCTTGTGATTCTAATAATAATAAGCTTTATAAATTCTAATCAAAACAATCTTAATACCAAAAACAACAATGTAACTACAACGAATTAATTAAACCACAAGCTAGATCTGAAGCCTATGGGGTAGAACAAATAAAGCGGCTACAGGCAAACCGAATGCTGCAAACTTGCTCAGCGGTTACTATGTACACAATAAATTAAATTGCATCTATCAGTATCGATATATTTGTTAATAGGTAAATAATTGAATAAGCGCTTACATCGACTCGCATAGGCTCATAGGGGAACTTAATGGCTCTAATTTTGAGCGACACGATAGGCTGTTAATTGAATTGTCCGATTATGCATTATCGATACGTCCACAGCCGCAGTTGCGTCTGCACTGCTGACTCAGCAGACAATTTGATAAACAAAAAATATATAAAAAGTCGCAGTTTATGTTGGGACAAATAAAGAAAAGAGCAAACCCCTTAAGTAAATCAAAGTAACAAGGGCAAACATCTCGCGAATCGATTGCACGGACGCCGGCAACCCCTTATCTCGGTGGTGCGCACGTGTGAACCCCGTTCAATTTTAATTTCATGCTCAAACAATGACGCTATCGAGCTGGCTATTATTTTGTATCGTCGCTGAGGGTTGAGTTCATCTAAATCCGCCAGATAAGCCCCTAGCTCTTTGTTGTCTACAATCGCGATGGCCAATTCAAGTACTCTGGGTACACTCCCCGGGCCTACTCAACTCTCTATGGCAACTGTCATTAGACTATCGAATTGTTTCATATAACAATGTTGTTTTATCATTACCCTTATTCGTTTTATCTGTTCTCGGGCTTCATACATTTAATTAAACGACGCCATTTGCGAAACAACTTTAATAATTTTCTTTGATTTGCATTCAAATCACGGTATGCAATCGGAGGGTCATGAATATTGCTATTGAATATTTTTGGTAAACAGCCAAAGTGCGATATTTAATAAAGTTTGGGGACGTTATTGTGATATATTGAATGGAATTTTACATACATTTTACTAAACATACAAGTCACGTTACAAAGTACAGGATTAAAATTGTAGCAAGCAATAAAATGAAACATATTGTTCATATGACAATAATCAAATCACATCAGCTTACAAATAATACATTTTATATGATCTTAGAACAATATGCAACATTTATAGTTTAAGGAATCATTGTAGTATACATACATAAGAGTATTCTAAATAGCCTTTTGTTAGGGCAATTCTAGCTTTAAAATGTTGAATGAATGGTTAACCAAGTTAAAAGAAAAACATCATAACTTTCATTTTGATCCTCCTGATTTGTTACTGATCCTTGATGGGTTACTCGAAACAATTTTCATTTCCAAACGCCTTTACATTCCAATGATACTATCTTATCCATCCGTACTTACGGGATTAGTGTAATCGATACTTACGGGATTGGTGTAATCGATACTAAGTTCAAGTAACTTATTAATAATAATTATTATAACAACGCGCGCACACTCATAGCCCCGCACTAGAGAAACCCTGTATCGCAGGTGCCATGGAGACACACTAAGGGTCGTATTCTAGAACTCTACTCAATGCTCAAGTCAGGATTGCAATTGAAACACAAGCACTGGAAATACGACCCTAATGGCAGGGTGTGGAGTATGATTTCGAGTGCTTTAAACCATACTCAAATCCTGACTTGAGCATTGAGTAGAGTTATAGAATACGACCCTAAGGGTATAGACAACCACAAATTGCACCCAAACTTACGAAAAAAATAAATATACAATTATTACTCCGGGCACGGGAATCGAAATTGGGACTCTGCGTAGTAGTCCGGCATGGTAACCGTTCGGCCACGGAGGCAGTTACATTAATTGAAGTATATTGAAGGTATCATTTTTAAATGAACATTTGCTTTTATATATTTACATAGTATTAAAATGTAGGAAATGAAATTATTTTGCCGGATTTAAATCGCGTATATTTGTTTTTACAAATAAACCAATGTTTCGGGCCCTTTACAGGTACCGGAAAAACAGTTTCATTTCCTATGTGTAACAATCGCGAAAACCTAAGAACTCGATAGTATTAAAATGTTTATTTAAATAACCAAACCAAGCCTCTTTAATTTTGGACCGGCCTTCAAATATCTCTGTGTACCGTACCACTGTACACAAATCAACAAGAGCTATGTACGTACTTACATAAAGCGTAGTTCAAATGATAGTACGTGCTTACCCGAGCGCCGATGATTTACCAAATTCCCTTCTCGCGTCATCGCTAAACCCTCTGTCTGTGTTTATCAAAACACTTAACGATTTAATATGTTCTCGCATTTGACTATATGAATGTGAAGATAGACAACTACGATCAATAACACTATACATTCTTCTTGACGACATTTATAGCTAAGCGATTGAATACTCAAGGTATCGTCAGAGTCTGCGCTAGATGGATTCTTGATAGGATGAAATTCAATAACAAATATTACTTTGTAGACCCGCTGCAGTACAGTCATGTACTCATAAACTAAAGTAAATAATCGAAGAAAGATTCTTTCTACAATCGCTGAAGACGTAAAACGCTGATTGAAAATGTGCATAATACTTTCTAGAATTGCTAATAGGATTTTTGTCCGATATAATAAATAATAATGGTGAAACCTTTTTTTTATATTTTCCCCGAAACTTGATTTTGAATTTCGCTAAGTGTATTTGTGCAGGTGACTGTATCTACTAATACATGCTGCCAAAGTAATTGGCAACACTGATATTTGTTGTAAGAAAAGATCAAATTTCCCAATTTATTGTGATGAGATGTTTTAGCCAATGATATACAAATGATGTAAGGTATAATTTTCAACAAAGAATTTTTACATGTTGTTGACATATTTATTGGCTGGCTCACCGTACGACAGTAAAAATTGTTATGCGTTACGGTCTAAGCCAAGAGCTTTACCAAGTAGCCTAAACTGATATACTGTCTACAAACCTATGACATCGTTGATATAGTCTCTCCCCTTACTACTATGTGCTGATTCATGCTTGTTACAATTTCGAAATTTTGATTTAATTTACCATTCAAAGGGTTTTTTGGATGATTGCGTTTTTGACTAATCATGTGCGCTTCTACATCAAAAGGTACATACCTACCTTAGTGATCAAAGACACAGGTGATCCAATAAGGATGCATTCGAGTTAATTTCAAATCAGTATATATGACCCTTGCAAGTCTTCTATAAGATGCATATAAAAATTCAAAAGTTTGTCCGTTAGTGTGGCAATGTAAATGTTGTGTTTTTATACGGCTAATAAGAAGAGAGAAAATATAGAAGTAAATATTTTAAAGTAATATTAAAAGTAATATGTTAAAAACCAAAAACTAGCACATAGAAACATTTGTAAGAATTCCTTATTCTGTAACTCTGTTGGGAGAACGTCAGCTGCGGCGTGGTGAAGGCGTTAGTTCGAATCCAGCTGGATTGAACTAATTTTTCTCTATGTTCGATCTTTGTATTAATATTTATAACAAACTAGTGGAGTAATTTCACAAAAAATAATTAAATACCATGGTAGTAAAACATCGTGATATTCAATATACTTAATATTACAAGTCATATATAGTAGAAGTAGAGCTCCCTTATCTAACCTTACCTATTTCTGCCACCGAGCAGTAATGTAAGCATTACTACATTCCGGTTTTGAAGTGTAAAGGGTGTAGGTGATGTTACATGCACATGGGACTTGTCAACTTATGTCTCAAGGCGACAGGCGCAGTGGCAGTGCTTCTCAGATCTTTGCGATTTAAGGCTCTGAGTGAGACTGCAACTGTCATGGACAGGCGTCAGCTTACCACCATGCACACGACTTGACGTCCCGTCATTCAATATTATAAAAAAAATATGCTGTATACAAATATTTTTCGAATTCAATAGCAACAACTGTCACTGTAAATTTATGGTAAGTGCCCAGATTCGGATAGTGTTATCTGATTCATTGGTTTGATTACTAAATTGACTTATGCAATACTTATACAAAGTTGTACCAGGGTCATAAGTAAGTTAATGAAAGAAACCGCGTGACAAATACAAAAGGTCGTATTTTAAAAAAAACTCATTTTTCAAGCAAAGATTTTTTTCCTCCTCAGCATATCAATAAACTTAAAAACAATCTTGTACGCTGAAGATATTTCTTTTATATATATATGTATATGTATATGTATAGTCTCAAAATACCTAAAAGCGGAACTATAATTTTGAAGTTTTTATTGAAAGACACGATGGAATTAGATCAAAGGATTTTTTCTTAATTTGATCTTTGTATTAATAATTGAAGCGCAATTATACTTGATAAAACTCAATGCCTAGCATTTTTTACGATGGCACTGTATACGACTGCCAAAATTATACAATCTGTTAAATATTTCTGGCAAATTGTCATTACATCGAGTTCTCATGGTTACCCAATTGCGAAATGGAAATGAAACTAATTTTTTCGGATCTAAAATCACGTATATTTGTTTTTGTAAACAAACCAACCCTTCGGGCTCTTTACAAGTCCCATGGTCGCGGCTTACTCAATTGTACCTGACATCAAAATCCAAATTTGCTATTCATGAATCGGTTCGTTTGACTTAATCCGTAACTAAGCGTAGAGACCGCGTTGTAAAAATGAGAGTTCAGCTCGTATTATTTTAGTAGCAGTAGAGCTCCTTGTGAAAGATTTCGTCCAGAGAAGCATTGCCACCTTATCTATTTCTGCCGACAAGCAATAATGTCAGCATTACTGTGTTATGGTTTTGAAGGGTAAGGGTCCTGGTGAAATTACAGGCACAAGGGACTTGTCAACTTATGTCTCAGAGTGACGAGCGCAGTGGCAGTGCCCTCAGATCTTAGCGATTTAAAGCTCCGAGTGGCACTGCAACTGTTGTGGACGTCGTGAAGCTTACTATCAGGCGCACGAATTGTCCGTCTCGTGACTTGATCTTATAAAAAAAATATTAAAACAATAGTTGAAAATTAATAATAATTTACATAGAACGTAGATAACGGTTACAATGCGTCGGCTGGATTCGTAAACCTCGTATCTCAATTAATCTGAACTTGTGAGTAAGCATAAAAGGCAGAATTATTAGAAATAATTGTATACGACAATTTATAATTATAGCTTTATTTTGTAACTAAAACAGGGCTTAGAAATTATATTTGAAGCTTTAATTGCAAAACAGGTATTTCGATCAAAAACTACTTTTTATTTTTATAATTTCATATGGAGGTCAAGGAGCTGGCTTATAGGAGAGATGATTGGAAGATACTCCACCAACAAAAGTATAACCCTCAAGTTTGATGATGATGATGAATATTAAGTGACGGGACGAACGAACGCGTATAGTGGTAAGCGACGAAGGGAATTTGTAGTTATATATTTACATAGTATGTTCAATTATATCTACCTAAAAATAGGCGCCTAACTATTATATTTACGTTCTATCCAATTCGAAATGCATACTAAATCTACATTCTAAATCACAATACCGTAATAACTGGGTTGTGTAAATTCGTTATGGAAAAGTTTAATCAGACTTTACGTGAGGTGAGTAAAGGGAGGGTATTATCTAAATCTCAATGTTTGATTTTAATTAACTGTCCAGACTGAGAGGAGAGTGCGGCGTTGATGCAAGGAATATTGCAATAATAATGACTAATATTATTATAGGGAAATCGAGTGTTATTCATTTCTTTAATTCTACTGATGTGTTTTGAATTCATTCCTAGATTTTTTAATGTATTTTCGTTAACACAATATACACTCCCGGACCTATAATGCGAACCACCTCGCATTTTTGTCTCAAAGGCCTAGAATACAAAAGTCGTTATCGTTGAAGAAAAAGGCTTCCTCCGGTTTTGCAAATCTAAATTTGCAACAAGGATTTATGGAAAAGACGTTTAATATACTAGTTTCAAAACTGCTTAATAGTTTTTGATCAATCAAACATTGTTTAAGTTTAGGGCGTTTAATACTGAAAATGCAAGGTGCCTTGTTGCCCCGAATTATGTGGCCGGGAGTGTATATTCTTTTATATGATACTGACGGAATGACCAAATCGTGCGCCTGCTGGTAGGCGACACACCAGTCCATAATACTTGTAGTGCCACTCAGAGCCTTAAAACACAAAGATCTGAGGGGCGCTGCCGCTGTGCCCATCACCCTGAGACATAGGTTGACAAGTCTCAGGTGTCTGTAATTTCACCAGCTGCCTTACCCTTCAAACCGGATCGCAGTAATGCTGACATTACTGCTTGGCGGCAGAAGTAAGCAAGGTGGCAGTATTGCCCTGGACGAACTCTTTCACAAGGAGCTCTACCGCTGCTAAATATATAATGATAATCGCGTTAAAACGTACAATCACTGAACGAAAAGAATATTTTGGAAAATGGCCGTTGAAGTTCATCAAACTGTGTTCTTTGGAAATGAGTTTCGTTTTGTGACAATGTTGTTTTCAATGTCCTATAGAATAATAATCATCATAATCATCAGCTGGTCTCAAAATTCTTGAACATAAGCACCAGAGCAACGAAATTCTCTCCGTGACATTACCGAAATCGCTCACATAAAGACTAATTTAGAAAAGTTTATTTCCCAAATTGTTCTTTCCGGGAATTGAACCCGGAACTCACTATCTAATGCCCACCGTGCTAACTTTTTTAAATTCATCCAGGGAAATTCTGCCACTTTGCCTATTACTGCCGCCAAGCAGTAATGCTCGCAATAATGTGAGCATTACTGAGTTCCGGTTTGAAAGGGTAATGGTGCTGATGAAATTACAAGCACATGGGACTTATGAACTTATGTCTCAGGGCGACAGACGCAGTGGCAATGCTAAGATCTTTAAGATTTAAGACTCTGAGCGGTACTGCAACTGTCATACCACCAGGAGCCGACTTGTCGGTCCCGTCACTTGGTATTATAAAAAAGAACTGCCAGACCACTGCCCTCAATTTATAGGTATGGCCGTACTACTTTTTTAAATCCTCCTTTAAAAACCGTGATGCTTTCTTATAGTAATCGTATTATATATGAATTGCAACCTTATTGTTTAATAAAATACAAAAAAACGTACGATTACGAGTCTCCTGTGTTTTCATTTCCATTTGATGGAAAAAAGAACTGACACGCAAAATAAGTTTTATTTAAACGTTCTACAACACAAATTTAGGGGACGTCCCTTTGATTTATATCGATCGCAATGAAATGATTTTGGTTATACTATACATGTACATAGTAATTGGGCAGGTAATAGGGGAAGTTCTAATAAGAAAACTTGTAATAGACCGTTTGAAAGTCCGATCTTTGGTGCGATAGGGCTAATGAGCTGAAACGGATTGCCGCTATGATTGCTTGGCTTACAGCTCATGTTTCTAGGCACATTTATATTAGGGTAGTATAGCGCCAGAAGTAATTCTACAAATGACTGATTTAGATGCCACTTAGAACAAAAAAGGATACTAAGTTAAGCGGACCCCAGGCAGCGCCACGTTGCTCTATTTAATACGAGTTTATATGTGTTTCACCGCACTTTAGTAACAGTACAGCTTCTTGTGAAAGAGTTCATCCAAGAAAGTCCAGCCACCTTACCTATTTCTGCCGACAAGCAGTAAGTAATGTGAGTAATACAGCGTTTTGGTTTTGAAGGGTAGGGGTATACTAGTGAAATTACAGTGGGACTTGTCAACTTATGTCTGAGGACGATGGGCAGTGGTATTGCCTCTCAGACCTTTGCGATTTAAACCGTTGATCGGCACTGCAACTGTTATGGACGGCGTGTGAAGATCACACTAAGGTTATACAAATAATTGTTTACATTAGCAAATAAAATTAGTCATGTGTATAACTTAAGAACTTACGTAGTACCTTAATTCTCGTTAGAAACCTTGAAGTACTAATCGGTGAACTTTAACATAATTTGTTTAAAGGAAGTTTATTTTTTGCTTTTTAAATACATTTACATAAATACAATTTAAATACATTTTTTCTCCTCTCGTGTACGCTTTTTCCTCTCGTGTATGCTTTGAAAGAGCAAACTTCAATTCCATCCATGTGTTTTTAATTACTGATGCAAAGCATTTTATTCCAAAAAATTGCCTTTTAAAATATTTCGCCGACAACGAATGTTCGTTAATACAAAGAAGTATAAACATCCAATGCAGCACAACTATGAGTATTTGTTCCGCTTGTTGATGGAGATTCTTTGTTTACATTATTTCAATTAAGTCTGCGTATTGTTTGCTCCGTCGGCAACTAGGCAGCACTTTGAGAAATTTTGTTTGTGCTCGCTCTGTAACGCGTTAATACGTATGCAAATTGTACTGCGCATTTCAGTTTTAAATTAAGGAGGGGGAAAATAAGTTTTTACTTCAATTTAAAAGAGATGCCGTTATTCGTACGCTTTATTTTGATAATGCTATAATGAAATAAAAAACTATAAATTTAATAATGCTACATTGCAACCAAAGAAAGCCAAAACCAATCTAACAACTGCAAAGAAATCTACACAACAGCGAAGAAACAAATGAAAATCGTTTCACAACTGTTTCATACGCACGTCAAATATTCTTTTATTCAAAAATTTTCCAATCTGTCTCGGAAAACTCGTGGTAAAAATACAAGCTGACCGGCTAGTTTCGTGGGGGCGAGCGTTAATTGAAATCAAACAGAGATTTGCGCGCCATCTATCTGCTCCCCTGGACAGTAGAAGTATTGTTTGACAAGTCTTTCCAGTTTCATTAGGAGACTGAAAAGAGTTTATATACAATACTATATATAGGCTACTAATTGAGAAGACGGAGCATTTAGACAATCGCGATTGTTGCTTCCTGATGTTTTTTTCTTTTCATTTAGACTGATAGCTCTCAATAACCTTTTAAATTTGAACTTTAAATAATGTATTTATAATGCTACACAACAGTATGTAAATTTATTAATAACATATGATATTTAGTAGCATTGGAGCTCCTTGTGAAAGAGTTCATCCAGGGTAGTACTGCCACCTTACCTATTTCTGCCGCCAAGCAGTAATGTCAACTGTGTTCCGGTTTTGAAGGGTAAGGGTGCTAGTGAAATTACAGGCACAGGGGACTTGTCAACTTATGTCTCAGAGTGAACGGGCGCAGTGGTAGTGCCCCTCACATCTTTGCAATTTAAAGCTCGGGGTGGCACTGTAACTGCCATGGACAGGCTTGTAGCTTACCATCAGGCGCACGACTTGTTTGTCCCGTCACTTGATGTTAAAAAAAAACTAAATTATGAACTAATCTTACATAATGCGTTATTGTACTAAATCAAAATCTTTTTTCATAACACCAAGTGACGGGGCGAACAAGTCGTGCATCTAGTAGTTAGCGGCAAGCCTGTCCATGACCTTGTGACAAGTTTACAAGTTCCATATGCCTGAAATTTAACCAGAACACATACCCTTCAAAACCGAAAAGCAATAATGCACATATTACAGCTTGGCGCCAGAAATAAGTAAGGTGGCAGTGATTCCCTGGACGAACTCGTTCACAAGGAACTCTACAGCCACTAAAATGTATAGGACTGCACTGTGTAAATTAATCTTTATTCGTGTCGGCAAAAGCCCGAGATGAATCAATTATTAATCAATTATCGAACAATCAGATTTACTCATGTAAATCTGATTGTTTGATAATCATAAATAAACATGACTCAAAATTGATAATAGTGTTCTCTAAATTCCAAAAATCCATTCAAACTGCATTCATTATTCATGTGTCCTATTTCAACTTTTTTTCTTAAGAAATTCTTGTTTCGAAAATTAAACAACGGCCTGCAGCAACTCTGAGTTCACTTAATCAAAAAACGGAAGGCTTTACTCGTTGTTATCTCTTTTTATTAGCTCTCACCCCCTGAATTTATTACGACGACCTAACTCAAATAAGTGAGTTCACTTTTATGTTACGAAAAACTTCGAATATTTTCAAGTCTCATTCCCCTTTCAATTGAAGTGGTTCTGTCTATTTTTCCGCAAACGTAACTAAATAAAAATTATCGCTTTTATTCGATATTACAATAATTCTTACTCACGTGAATATGCATTGTTTGTACACATTTTTAAATTATAATGTAAGATTGTATTGATATTTTTTCCTCTTTTTAATTTTAATATAGTTCCTGTACACAGGAAATAATGCAAATACTTAAAATTTTCATTAGAACTTTTACATGGAACCCTAAAAAGCTCATAGAGAAATGCTTGAAACCGAACAATGGTCGTTTTCCTATTCTGGTCACGTTTCGTCGCCTTAAAAATGCTTCGCTTAAATCCATAAAGTACTCCAAAGTATTACTATTCCTTCACAGTACTTCCTTTGAACTGTATATTATAATATTAGATTTCTTTCACTTACAGACTTTCACAATAATTGCATCAAGGTTTTAAAGATTCAATACTCGGTGCTTTTGAAGAATTGAATCTTTTAACAAGTTTTTTTTAAATACGCAAGAGAAAGGGAATGGGAATAAACTCCTTCCCGCAAGTATTACAGTATATTTATTCTTAAACAATAGAAATGTGATTCTAAAGTGATTGAATTGAATGTATCTGTTAGCCTATTAATTACAATTAAATTTCATAGTAAAATCGTCTATCAATTCTTTGAACAAAATATTGAACACAATTCCCCATATAATAATCGCATACGAGATTTGAATATTCAAATACGTATTGAACTATTCGATCAATGTCATTAATCATGTTGGGAATTCAACACATTGACACATTGCGTTCAAGGGAGCCGGCGTTCCATGGATTTTATGTTTCTGCTCATATAGAATTGGCATAGTTGGAATAGCCGTAACATAGACATTGTATTGCACTGATTACATTGGATTACAATGGCCCTTGTTACATTTGCAATGGGAATTATTATTGAGCAATGAGTTGTGCTTGAAAATTATGATGTTTATGACCATTTCTTTACCATGTCAAAAGAAAATAAAGGATAATGGGTTTTTATTATGGTAATTAAAAGTACTTAGGGTGTTCTAGACGAATCACAAGAATAAACATATAAAATTTATAGAACAATTAAATTACTTCTGTATTCCATCGTTCGTGCAATATTTATAACTATTTTTTTTTCTTTACTTTATATTTTTTTATAATTATATCAAGTGACGGGACGAACCAGTTGTGCGCCTGATGGTAACTTACACGTCTGTCACACCTACACTCAGATTTAAATCGCAAAGATCTTAAGGGCACTGGCACTGCGGCCGTCACCATGAGACATAAGTTAACAAGTCCCATGTGCCTGTAATTTCACCAGCACCCTTACCCTTCAATAACGGAACGCAGTAGGTAATGCTGACATTACTACTTGGCGGTAAAAATAGATAAAGTGGCAGTACTATCCCGGACGAACTCTTTCACAAGGAGCTCTACTGCTACTAAATTATAATCTCTCCATTATTATTAACCATATCACAAAGGCGCTATTTTTAATTCTGCATCAAAAATTAAAAATAGCGCCCAAATATAAAAATATTTTTTTTAACTCAAACGCTCTACTGCCTCCTGACTGATTAATTGGCCTAAAGATCTTGCAACCGGGTCATAAACTTTAAAAAAAATATATATTGGTTAAATTATAAGCGGTACTTGGCCACTTCTATATCTTTGGTTTTTTGTTTTTTATCGTTTGTTTGGATTTCGTTTGTGTTTATTGTTATGGATTATTAACAAAATATACATTAAATATTGGTTGTGTTTCATTATTTTGTTTACTCTTAGACAAAGTATTGTATTGAAAAAGTATTGCATACGCAATCATTACATAATTAGGTCTTTAAATCACTCACCTATTGCCTCGTGGCCTTAACACGGTACTCGACTTGAAGAACCCTCATTATGCAACCACAGCACAAAATACTAATTTGGATCTAAAACCAACGTTTCGTACACTTGGTTATAAATGATGATTTAAACTCGACAAAATTGTTTTATTTCCTATGTGCAACAATCGCGAGAACCGAAGATCTCGAAATTTTAAAATTTCCAAAATTTACAATATTGTCCATTAGCATTTTTGTCTTCACAGCCTTCTCATACAAAATAAACCATAGTTTATGCCTAAAATTATTTTCATGCGCATTTGTATCCAACACTAAAATGATTAACATTAATTATTATACGTCGAATACCGAAATAGAAATCTAGATGAAAGATAAAATTTTAAAAATTATATGTCTAAAACGTTTTAAAATTAAAACATTCTTGGGATAGCAGTGCAAGCGACCGAATTTCCTAGGTCTAAGTGTTAGATATCCTTAACTATTTGAGTATGCAGACGGCCATCCGGTATGCGGAGTCTCGATCACAAACAATCAATACATTAGTTGAAGAGCTCAGAACTCCAAGATCGGTTGTTTGTTTGTGTATCTTGATTAGTAATGTATTCATAAGACGTATCTAGGTGTTACTTACACGTGCTGTCTGTTGTCTTGATGACGTCATTGATTTATCTATTATAATATAGGTTTTCACAGCTACGCCAACAGTCTACGTAGAGCTACGAAAATAAAGTGAATGGCACCTGATATCGTTTTATAGCATTGCGGGGCTGTCTACACAAATAACGTTACACAGCTTACTTTAAACCGACAATTCACTAAACGCTTTTTTGTGTTCTGCTGACTCTATGCGCTGTTTTGAAACCGAAAACAATTTACTCTGATTATACTTTCAATCAATCGTACAATTCATTTTAGTTTTTTATCGCCCACAACACGCACCTTTAGTGTAATAATGTCACATCTATAAAATGACCACTTTTCTGGAGAGAAGTTTAAAGACTCAACGAACAAAATTGGACGATAACTTTATTAGGCTTAATTTTTTTTTATACTATCAAGTGACGGGACCAACAAGTCGTGCTGCTGATGGTAAGCTACAAGGCTGTCCATGACAGTTGCAGTGCCGCTCAGAACTTTAAATCGCAAAGATCTAAGGGGCACTGCCTCTGCGCCCGTCACCCTGAGACATAAGTTGACAAGTTTCATGTGCCTCTAATTTCACCAGCACCCATACCCTTCTAAACCGGAACGCAGTAATGTTACTGCTTGGTGGCAGAAATAGTTAAGATGACAATACTTCTCTGGACGAACTCTTTCACAAGGAGCTCTACTGCTGCGTATACTCTACGTATTATCACTTGTGGCTTTATTATACCATGGATACGAATTTATTATCTACTTAGGTTTTTTATGATACCAAATGACGGAAAGAACTAGTCGTACGCCTAGCAGCAGAGACACGCCTGTCTATAACAGCTGTAGTTGTACCACTCAGAGCTTTAAACCGCAAAGATCTGAGGGGGTGACCCTTAGAAATCAGTTGACAAGTTCCATGTGCCAGTGATTTCACCAGCACCCTTATATGTGGCAGAAATAAGTAAGGTGGCAGTACTTCCATGGACGAACTCTTTCACAAGGAGCTCTGCTGCTTCTAAGAAAACGAAGGTATTAATTACAAAAGTAATAATTTATTATTAACTTGAGCAGTGTAGTTAATACAAAAAATAATACGCAACGACACTACTATATTAATCTTGTAACCGACAAACCATATTCGAAATATGGTATTGTATTTTTCATAACGTGGCTCATTTCATGATAATCATTTCAGAACACAAAACCTATTTCACAGTGCGTGCACATGACGGTATATCTTGTCTGATTTCTCAAGAGCGACAAAAAAAAATATTTCGCACTGAACAAGCTTCCCGTGAGCAAAGTTTTATATCAAACAATGTTCTGCTGGCATTTTTTTGATAAATAGGAGTGTTTTTATCTTCATATTAAATTACGTAAACATGTTTATTCGTTTAGTTTATTGTATATTATTATGCGTCAAATTTCTGTAATTTTACTTAAAGCATCGTACTCCATTGTACTATTGACAAAAGCCATCATCTTAAAGTTTTTAGATTTCATTATCGATTTAGACTTGGACACCCCTGATACGACGGTAGAAACTTATTTACCTACTACTACTACATACCTACAACAAGGCGCTGTCAGCATATGCGCACATGGGTGCGTGAAGTGATCGGGTTATCCATCACTTTCGTATACTATGTAATCTCTGGTTTAACGTGAAAAGTGCTTGTGAGAGAATGTATTGTATAATATAAACGATATGTTCAAAAATGGCGAGCAAACGTATGTATCGTATATATAAATAATATGATCATTACATATACTAATGCTTTTATTCATTTAGTACTAAAACAATAATGAATATAATAAAAAGTGAAAATAATAAAAAAAAAACAAAAGCAAAAACATTAAATTGCTTCAGACTATATAAATACCTAGATAAATACATATTTTATAATCATCATAATGTCAATGAAATTGATGGAACAGTGGATAAATAGTGCTCCTTGACTTTCTTTTTAAAGGGCTTACTATCATGAACAGTAATGGGAAGTGCGTGCCAAAGTCTGACCGCATGAACAGTGGCGGTGTGAGAATAAAACCGGAATTGTATGATGGGAAATATAACTGGGACCTAAAGAGAAAGCGACAGGGCTTGTCCTGGAACTTGAGAAAGCTGAAACTCTCTTTCAGATACCTGGGAAACATAAGATTATGTAGAATGTTGTAAAGAATGGAGACGATATGCAAATTCCTGCGGAGACGAATGAGAAACCACTTGAGCTGACTGCAATAGTGTGAGATTCGGTCATATTTACGAATGTCAAAGATGTACCTTATACACAGATTTTGCAGTTTTTCCGTAGCAAGCATTTAAACAGCACGACTCATTTTTTCAAAGACAAAAATTAAACTTTAGATGCCAATATCTCGAAAGTTATCAAAATTTAAATGCGTTAGTTATGACAAGAACGACAATATGGGTAGCCAATGAAATTATGGTATTACCTTAGCACTATATTATTTTTATTAGCTTTTATTTCTTTTTCATAGAAATGGAAGAAAATGTGGAAGATGAAGGATAAAGATTTGAACGAGAGTACATCAGGCTTACTTACTACATGGGAATTTGGACCATTCTTATCATAAGCGACATGTGCTTGACATGTTCTTGACCCTGTATACATTTGATTACAAGATTTCTGTTCACAATGAAAAGCGTTGGTATGGTGAAACATATAAATGTAAAGGGTAAACGCATTTTTTGCTAAACCTCTAACAAACTTCCTATTTATACATTGCATAGCATTTCCCTACGTTTTTGGACAAGCTAAAGTGTGAAAGCATGTAGTGAAAGTACGCAGACTGGGAAAAAGGAATCTCTCCCATATGACGGAATGTCCTCGGGCAACTGCTTTTTATGTACCTTTTACCCTTGTGGGAGAGGGACGAAATTAGGCCATATTGGGTGCATGAGATCTATGACTTTTTTTATGATACAGAACAATTTATTTATTTCTCAATCATGAAATCGAAACTTAGTTTTTTATTTGTGATTGACAAATAGCACGTATCACACTTCTCTAGCCTAGTAACAATATACAAATTTAAAAACATAAATCAAAATTACATTACAATTTGAATTATGTAAATAACGTGGAATATATATATTATGTAGTACAATGGAAAAAGGAAAATACAGACTTATAAATAATATACAAATATAATTATGAATACAAAGATCGAACACACAAAAAAAATTCGTCGACCCAGTGGGACTTGACCCACGTCCATGCTGCACCGTAGCATTGCTCTTACCAACTGACCTATAGGTCCAGTTACCGAGCTGTCGAAATTCTCCTATGTGTTTTTGTTATATTTTCTTTCTTTGTACTGGCTTTCGGCATACATCACCGGCTAACACATAAGGCACATCATACAAAATATAATTATAGGCAATAAACATTGCTATAAAAAATAAAACGAACACGAACTTTAAGAATTCGTACCCTTTAGTGCAATGAAGCCACATGTGATCATACATGGAAAGTGCTTTTATCACATGAAAGCCGTAAAAATAATAATAATGACTTGAAACTGATTCTATATTATGTGAAATGTTATAACTCTCCTATTTGAGTATAAAAAGTAATCGACTAATAAATTGCCTTCTTGGCTGCTCGGTTACCAAGCAGAGGGTTCGATTCTCGGACCGGGAGAAATGTTTGTATGGCCTACATTTATTTCTCTCGTGAGTTTGGATGTAATTTGTGGTCATCTATGTGTATCCATAGCACTAGCGATATAGGGCTTACCCTAAAAAATAAAAAAATACTAATTTTGTTCAAAGAATTTTTAAACCTCCTGAAAAATTGTCATATTGCAGATATGGCCTTATTAGAGTAAGGGTGCCAATTGTGAGAAAGAAATACTGATTAGAGAGAGGAGACTTCTGACAACTTAATCAAAAAACTATGTAGACAATTTCAATTATGCTCACGTCTCTCGATAGTTTAGAATTTCATAAAAGCTGTGTTGGTCACATAGTCCCGTCTATATTTCATAGTTGTGAAAGAATGCCTGGCATGTGCCGTCCGCACGTTGAATATTGGTCATCGGCGGGTATTCTCAGCTTCATTATTACTTCAGATTATCTCCTCTGAGGTTGCCGTATAGCTTAAGATGTCATGAGATTCAATAATTATATTTAAGTAGATAACATTGCTTTTTCAAAATAAATATGTATCATTTCTGTAATAGCGCCATAATATTTTAGTAGTAGTACAGTTGTGAAAGAGTTCATCCAGAGAAGTACAGCCACCTTATCTATATTTGCCGCCACGCAGCGATGTGAGCATTATTACTTTCCGGTTTTGAAGGCTGTTGGTGTAATTGCATGCACACGGGAGTTGTCAACATATATCTCAGAGTGACAAGCGCAGTGGTAGTCCGCCATCTTTGCATTTAAAACTCTGAGTGGCACTGCAACTGCAATGCACAGACATGTCACTTACCAACCGGCTCATGTAGACCGTCACTTGGTATCATAAGAAAAAAACGCGATCCTTTTTACTAGAACACTTGAGGGTTTAAAAGAGTACGTAAATGCTGACAAATGCTGGTAAATGATCCTAATACACTGCCTCATTTCAGAGGCATTGTAAAACGATATAATTTTACAAGAATGTACACAAGGCAAAAAATAAACGCTGCCAAAATCGATTGGTAACGCAACACCAAAATTTCACACGTGCTGCCGCCTATTGAGATCACTCTTCATAAAAAGTGTGAAAAAGGCGAGGTTCTGTTGTTTAGAGGTGCGAACTGAGTCTCATATTACCAATAGACAAAACGATCTGGTGTGAAAATTACTCTATGTCGAACAACACAAATCCTAAAATAATTTTTATGCTATTTAATGTTCTATCTTAAACAACGCAAGACTCTCTTTTTATTAAGCCGCAAAAGAGATGGGTCGTGTTACCGCCGAAACGGATTATACTTTATCCTCGAAGACCCAGAATAGACAAAAGTTACCCTGCTGAACCCGCTGTCGCATTCAAATTTGGTCTTTATTTCTGGAACGGAAAGACCGTAGTTAAAAGCTCGTTTTATTCCTGTTCCAATAAGAAATGTCATTGCGACAAGACTAGCCGTAAGTGAATGCGTCAAAGTGTAAAACGAGGGGTTTTGCGCCGTGTCAGTGAAAGTCATTAAAATTGGAATGGATGGAAATTGCGGGCATATTTTCTACTGAAGGTTAATATAGGTATTGCGTAGTGAAATTATAATTTATAATTTCATAATAAATATTAATAATAAATAAGGATTTGGGGTTATGTTAGCAATTGACAATATTTATTTGCTGATTTTGTTAATACTTTAAGCGAGTTCTGTAAAAGGTCGCTAGATCCTGACACCTTATGATTAACTTCATTAGGTTCCATCTAAATGCAGACTAATGGAGTTAATCAGAACAAACTATATTTTGTGTAAATGTACAAAAGCATTCGCATTGTCTGGCTTCAATTAATTATATCTGTGCTGAATTCAATTTTCAAAAGTTGAAAATTTAACGGAAGAGCTCAGTCGTGGCCTCAATACGGAGTCTGAGCTGAATAAGAAGAATAAATATATTGTTTAAGAATGTCAGCTGACACTTTATTATATATAATAGCGTAATTATTTTAATTCTTCAATTTTTTTTATAACATCAAGCGGTGGGAAAACAAGTCGTGCACCTGGTAGCAAGCTACAAGCCTGTCCATAACAATTACAATGCCACTCAGAGCTTTAAATCGCAAAGATCTGAAGGGCATTACCACTGCGCCCGTTCACCCTGAGACATAAGTTGATAAGTCCCATGTGCCTGTAATTTCACCAGCACCCTTACTCTTCTAAACCGGAACACAGTAATGCTGTCATTACTACTTCACGACAAAAATAGGTAAGGTGGCAGTACTAACCTGGACGAACTCTTTCGCAAAAAGCTCTACTGCTACTAAAAACTTTAACAATTAGGAAAAACTCGGTATCTTAATAAGTACATTGATTGTTTTAACGCGTTACATGTGGGCTACATCGGAAATAATAATAATAAAATGTTCATTTCAGTAATACAATCAACTTTACATTAACAGTGGATGGTACGTCCTATTAAGCTTATCAAGCCTGTGTAAGGAGGCACCGCTCTTCCATAGCTATAAATGCATATTTAACATTTTTAACTTATACTTAATTTAGTGTTTAAAAAATTGTTTTGAAATGTAAAAAACATTTCAAAACAATTTTTTTTAACAATTTTCAACATTCTTAACTTCTAATTTTAAATTTAATTTGAATCCTAAAACATATGTGTGTGTTAGTGTGTGTGCATTTGTATATGAAAAAGTGTGTATGTGTGTGTATTTGTGTTGTGTGTTTCTAATAGATCTTCGGTTTCCTCATACGATTTCGACTGTAGCCATTTTGATATAAGTAACTTTCTTGCAGTCTCTATAACTTTTGGCGTATATTTCTAATTCCTTATTAATTAAATTGTACAAATGGGCCGATCGTTTGCTGAATTGTCTGTTTGCAAATGTTGTATTTACTTTAGATACTTGTACCACAATATCTTTCCTTCTCCTCTTCGAAATATTTAGATCATACTTTAGAGACCTTTGTTGTCTGAGTACAGTTTGAGTGATGTAGAGTTTCCTTACAGTTGCTAAATTTGATAGTTGATACAAAGTGCTAGTGGCAAAAAGTCGTCTTTTTTTAAGATACATTATTTTAAGCAAATTGCGTTGCGCAAAAACACGAGTTTTAGCAGCACCACACCATACAGAAATACAATAAATCAATACAGATTAAACCAAACTCAAAATATTGGCCAAACATTTTACACCAATTTTGATGGCCAAGATTTATGGTGCAGAGAAGGACTATCAGGTGCATTGTGGACCAACTTGACACTGCGAACTTACAACGCGTTGCGCGTTATGTATAACAACATCTTTGGAGTTCTGTTGAGGCTTCCTCGCTTTTGCATCGCTCTGGCATGTTTTCGAATAGATGTGTAGATGATTTTTACGCAATCATGCGATCTATAACGATCTTTATATTAATAATTATAACAAACTAGCGAAGTATTTACACAAAAATAATTGAATATCATCATCATGGTGGTCAAACATCGTGACTTTCAAATAACTTAAAAATGTAATGATGTAATTTAATTTAATTTATTATAGTTGTTCTCCATGTTTCTACTAACTTAGCTCATAAGTTTGTTACTAACAAATATAGACATCTGAGAATAAATTAATTTGAATTTAAATAATATGTATGTACATCTCTTCTTTCAAGTATAGTACGTGTTGTCTGATTTCCTTCATCGTACGTGTGCAATGCGGTGGCTAAATCAGAGATAACAATGGGTGGATTGTCTCGACGCTGAGCACTTCGCGGCACTTTCGCTACTTTGTGGATTGTGGAGAGAGAGACAGGCGCCCCGCGAAATTAGACGCAGGTACTATCGACAGAACAACCTTATTTGTCTCTAATTAAAGACAAAGATGTGCTTTCAACGACTGCGTTTATTTGCGTTTGTACCTACACAAATAATGCTATGAAAGTTAAGGTACAATTTTAAGGCCAAATTCAGAGAAATATTCAGTAGTATTTTTATGTGGTTACTGTATGTGGTTAAATATTATTCTTTTTTCCCTACACTGCCACGTGTTCCTGAGATTTCTCAATATATTTATTATTATATGTTTACGTGTGAATAATAATATTTTTAATTCTATCTTTAATTACTCTCACAGTCAGGTTACAAAAAGAAATAATAATTTGTTATAATATACCAAAAATCTCAGTATAGTGTACTAAAAAAACCGTGGAATTGCATCTATTTGCCAAGTTTTATTGAAATCGGTTACCGGAAAGTGCGCGAAACCGGATTCATCCCGTAGTTCGCCGCACTTAGAGGTGAAATATTTTCTTCAAATTTAAACAGGACCAGTACTAAGGTACCCTCTTTTCAACAAAAAAAGAATGCTCAAAATCGGTAACATCTTTAAAAAAAAACATGCATACAAAACAAAACATACATATAAAAAAAACAATAAAATTGTTTCAATTGTAATTTTAAGTACAAATTACACTATACAAAGTAGATAGAAACTGAAATAATAAAGATAAAAATGAATTACCCAAATACTTGATACGTAAACCGGAATATTTATCCATAGAGATTTACACCATGGAATCGATAAATCCAATTAGCTATTGTTGTTTATATCGAGTTCTTAGGTTTTCGCGATTGTTACACATAGGAAATGAAACTATTTTTCCGGATTTAAATCCCGTATATTTGTTTTTTCAAACAAATTATTATTTATTTTATTATTGTTTATCTCTAGTTAATATGTGTGCATATACACCTTAAATGCGGGTCTTTTTCTTTTATTTTGAGGTTTGTGTGGTGTTTTTGGGGTAATTGTTCAAATTTCGTTTCGTTGCTTTTGATTTTATGCTTTTTTGTTGAATTTTTATTTGGTTATTGCTGATTTTTTTATTTTAACTATGAGCAAGAACCGCAAAATCGTCAAATTACCAGTGTAAGCATGAAATTAAAATTGTATACAATTACTTGTGAAATTGAAAAAACTGATTTCTCCAGTATATATTCACTTAGTGACGCTAACCAAGCGACTGAATGCTTTATGGCAATATTGAACTCCATAATTTGTACACATACCATCACATTCAGAATTCCATATAAGCAGATTATCAAGCCCTGGATTACGACAGGCTTACTAAGATGCATACGTAGTCGTGACAGTATGCATAAGAAAGTCAATACTGATCCGAATAGCGTGATTTTAGCTACTACCTACAAACGCTATCGTAATTTTTGTAATGATCTGCTTAAAAAACTTAAGTGGGAATATGAAAGATCTGAATTTGATAAAGCAAAGTATAGTCCTGAGAGAACCTGGGAAGTAATAAAAAGGCAAGGTAACCAAACCCACCAATTGAGCTTCTAAAAACGTGTAACAGCGAATGCTGTCAACAGTTATTTGCAATTATTGGGAAAGAGTTGGCTAAAAAAAATTAAACCTGTAGTTGATAACTGTTTATCAATTAACTTTAATTTAATTTTTTTTTAATTTGAACTCAATGGTCTTGCTAGAGGTGACGGAGGATGGAAGTTAGAGACATAATTGAAGTCTCCGTAACTGAGTGGTAGCTGGGACGGGATACCAACCAAACTTTTAAAATCAGCTTGCCCTACTCTAACACCGATAATAACATATATTTGCAATCTGGCAATAACTACAGGTGCATTTCCTAACGCCCTAAAAAAGCTGTAGTACACCCTATACATTAAAGTGGAGACAGAGACAATGTCAATAATTTCAGACCTAACTCGGTGTTACCAGCCCTTTCTAAAATTCTTGAGAATATTTTGAACCGTAGTTTGGTTAGCATCCTAGAGGCCAACAATATCATCTCCAATAACCAATTTGGCTTTAGAAGGGGTAGACCCACCGAAGATACCATAGGTTCTCTAGTAGAGCATGCTGTCAAGGAAATAGACGAAAAGGGGACAGATAACCTTGAGTCAATTACTAACAAGCCAAACTTGGTAAACTTATTTATTTACTTATATTTATTGTGTAGTTTTTTAGTTACTTACTAACATAACTTACTTAATAACACAATAATTGTATGCTTTTTATTTTGTTTATTATTTTATTATGGCTTTAAAACAAATTATTATTAAAATTTAAGCTATGAAATGCTGAATTTGGTGCAGATTTGTATGGAAAGTCGAAAAATGTTATTTTTAAAAGTGGTAATACAAAAATTAACAGCGCGTTAGAACTCAAATTTAATAAAAATTATATTTTACGAACGTAACAAAACAACTCCCTAAATCATAAAAAACAAAATACCTGTCCAAAGCAAGAGTTTAGTCTGCTATCCCTATCCCAGTAACCAGACCATTAAAGGGAGGGTGTGAAAATTTGCTGCTTATTTTCACGTTCATATCCAGTACCCACGTGTATTATTCCTGCATAAAATGTATGTGTTCTTATTCCGTCCACCAGTGGTACTCAATTTTTCTTTCAAAGAACTGCTAATGAAGCGAGCTACGAATACCGCCAAAATTGCGGAATATTCTAATGTCTTTTTAAAATAAAAACAAAAGGCGTTCGATGGGGGCCGCCTCCAGAAGGCGAAAAACAAATTAAAAGCAAAAATATTCTGAATTGCAGCGGTGGTGCGGTGTCTTTTATTTAGACTCGCTGTGACTGGCTATCGCACTCGGCAGCTGTCAGAATGTCTGCTTTTGCAAACTAGGGGGCTTGATAAGAATAAGAATTTTAAGTAATGAATGTTTTAATAGTCTGTTTGGTATCTGACTAATGAAGTAAATGATGAATCGTTCTATTGAATATCTTACATCACATTCACAATCTCGTTTGTTAAACCATATTAGTACAGTTTTTGGATTTTCCTTTAACAAACTCGAAGGTTTCACAAAGAAATCTGATCTATTTTTTTGCAAAGAACCCAGTCATGTGTTGTTTGAGTGCAAGGCTACAGTCGCTTACAAAGCAATAAGAGAGGGAAAAAATTAAAATCGTGTAAGTATCAAGTGTATCGGAAAGGTATAAACAAGTAAAACGATACAATATTCGTGCACCGATGTATCGTAGGCAAGTGGCGCGGACATCCCTTTGTAAGAGCCAGCCGATTTGATACGAGCATCAAAGCGGTTTCGAAACACGGACGAATATTACGTATATGTTGGTTTAATAATTCTTTTGTAAGATTTGACTAAAAAATATTACGTGAATTTTATAAAGAAATAACTAGAGTGTTCTTTATTAATCTTGGCAAGATATTACAATACATTTTTTATGCACTGCAACTACTATGAACAGGCGCGTCGCTTCCCACCAGGTGCACGACTTGTTCGTCCCGTCACTTGCTATCATAAAAAAAATCCTCCGTTTCCCCTGATGAAAAGTGACGATGAGATCGACGATGGCGTATGCGCACCTAAATAATGCTATTCAGAATTTTATAATATTAATTTACAATTTAGGCTTCTATTTAATTTTATATCAATTTTGTTTCACTTCTTTTTATTTTATTTTATTTTATTTTATAATTTTTTTTACTTTTTTATTCTGATTATATTTTTTTATCTTAACCTGAAAAGGCCCAAATTATAGTTCAAAGAAGAAGTCTGCAGGGAATTCCACTCCATAGTTGTTCGCCACATGAATGTGGAATACTTCATCCAGATCCAGCCACCCCTGGAATATCCACAACATAAAGATAGAATCGCAGTTTAAAATTCTTCTCGAAGGGGGAAGGTGTAATTAAATCGTGCAAGTGTACACTATCCGTGATGCTTTAGAATACCGCTAAGGCAATCTTAAAATAGAATATCAAAATTATTACCCCTGCAATCACAACAGAACAGTGTCAAAACATGTCCTACCTAGTTTTTCTCTGAATAATTAGCACTAATTACAGATTTCTTATTACAGTATGAGTACTTCTTATTATTTCGTACGTACGTGTTGGTGCAATAAAATCACATGTAATCATAAGTCAAAAGTGGCACATTTACGCCATGAAAGACTAAAATAATACACAAATTATGTATATGTAAAATGTATATATTATTGTACCAAATAAATACAACAAAAATATTCGTTTAACAGAAAGGGAGCAAAAGTGGACTTATCTCTAAAAGAGATCTCTTCCAGCTAACCCAGGTCAATGACAGCTAAGGTTATAAGCTAGCAATAGCGTGCAAAAGAGAGAATGAGAAAAAAAAATCTACATAAATAAAAAATATCATTATTCACTTATGTATTATAATGAATCATAATAAATAGCATCAATATACATACATATGAATATATACACATAGATACACATATATACATAAGTAAGTATGTAAAACAACAACTATAAGATGATTACAAAGAGAGTTCAGCAAGAAAGTGCGCTTTCAACCATTTCTTGAAAGAAGCGATAGACGGGCTAGACTGGATATGGGAAGGGAGTCTGTTCCACAAATGCGCTGGACGAGAAGAAAAGGAGTTATATAACTCTCTTATTTAAGAATGACAAAAATATCAACTAATTTGGTTCGCAAATTTTTTAAACCTCTCTCCTAAAAGTTTGCCATTTTGCAGATGTGACCTTATTACACGAAGAATGCTATTTACCCGGTGTTTCGAAAATAAAGTAACGATAATAAAAAAAATAAGTCACAGCGGGATAACAAATCTGAAAGCTCGTTAACAAAACTATTCCCAAGATATCTATTTAACAAGCTATCTTTGGAAATCCCAAGAAAACAACATCGACGAACGTTGTCTCATAACAAGACGACGCCTACGACAATGCCGTCCATAAAACGCAATACACCTCTTGGGACGAGGCTATTAAAATAGCCCTGTACAGCAGCGTTGTACAGTGAAATAGCCCAGTGGAGTATTGTTCCCCACTGTCTATAATTTTCATAATAGGCCGAGAAAATATTCCTTTGTTTTTACCGGAGGCTATCTGAAGACGCTGTTCGATTTATTACTTGAATGTAAAGGCTCGTCCTACCATGGACGTCTCGAGATATTTTTAATTATTTCTTTAATATAAAGCGGTTCTTCTGTTTTTATTGCTCAATTTTTTACTAAGAAACTGATTGCCTAGTTTGGATGATTAAAATCATAGATAACAAGATAATACATCTAACAAGCACGTGATTTTTGCGCATTTTTTTAAAATCTTTATTTATTTAGAAACGACGCACAAAGTCGGTTCCATCATAACCTAAACTATAGTTCACGTATCGGGGCGGCGCTGGAGAGCCGGTTCAAATAGTAACACTTTTTTGCCCGTTATGCATGTTATAGCACCTACTTTTGGTTCGTTTAATCTCCAAGTCTCTCATCAACACCGTCCTCTGTTGCTCGTACCGGACATATTCCATTAACAACTGAAAATGCATCTTCTACTATTTCAGCCTAACCTGTTTATAATTTATTTTTAGTAGGAGTAAAGCTCCTTATGAAAGAGTTAATCCAGGTTATGAAAGAGTTAATCCAGGTTAGTACTGCCACCTTACCTATTTCTGCCACCAAGCATTAATCTCAACATTAGTGTGTTCCGCTTTTGAAGGTTAAGGGTGCAGGTGAAATTACAGGCACATGAGACTTGTCAACTTATGTCTCAGGGTGACGAGCGCAGTGTCATTGTCCCTCATATCTTTACGATTTAAAGCTCTGAGTGGCACTGCAACTGTTATGGACATGCGTGTAACTTACCACCAGGCGCACGGCTTGCCCGTCCTGTCACTTGATATTATAAAAAATATATTTCAAGTATATTAAAGGAATGGTCTATTTAGTAACTTATTTGCGTCCTAGTGCTATTATCTTTTTAGGATACGGTTAAAGCCACAGTTTACCATACGTGCTATTTAGCTATAATGTCATTGAATTTTTGTCTTGTAAATAATACTATTCTGTACATACATGATGGCCAACATTAATTTTTCTGTAAAGCTTACATTACGTCAAACTCTTCATCCTAATATTAAGCCTAACTCCTTACGACGTCGAGCTTCATTAAATTCCCTCACTTTTATTAACAAGCGCCGTCAATAAGTCGACAAAGGAACCGCCTTGCCTTAATTGTAAACCATGAAACTGATGAAACTGATTATCTCTATTCTTAACTGCCTTTGTTGTGATACAAAGCGACCGAATTAAATACAGATACTGTTTCTCGAAATATCTCAGTTTAAAATGTCATTTCTAATTGGCAGTGTTACATTAACTTGCTGATGCTGGTCGGAATTATCCACAAGCATTCTTTTATTAAAAATCTTCTTTCACAACACTCTTATCTTATCAAAAATACTATACAAATAATATGTGCCAGACAGCCACACCAATTGCCCGATCTCAAACTTGAGAATTCCCTGTACTATGAGTACCAGAGTAACGGAATTCACTCTGGGGCACTTCCTAGAACACCCAGATCAGAGCCAATTTATAAAAGTTCATTTCACAAATTGGTCCTACCGGGAAACGAACCCGGGACATCCGCATCTAGCGCTCAAAATGTAAACCGTTGACCGTTAGGATGTTAAATATTTGTCAGCAATATGCAATATAGACACCGTTTTAAAATAATGTAAATTTAAACATAACTCATTTTATAAGCTCTGTTTAAATATTATTAACTTTATTTTCGTCAGGTCTGCATAATTCAATCCTCAAACCACAAGTACATGCAACTAAACTTAGCAGACTAATAGACGTACAGCACTTACTGTTGTTAATGACCCCTTGAGAGCGTAATTACACTTTTTCACACCTCTCCCACTTTTTCCACAGCCCGCTAACAACAATTTCACTAATTTTGTAAGTTACCAACTCTACAACAAACTTTGTTGCTATTTTCTTTCGTACGATGTTTGTTATTTGTTTTTTCAAAGCGAAGGGAAGTTGCTTTGCCTCATTAACCTCCCTAAGACAAAACAGAGATACATTTGTTTGATTAATTAAATACAAAAGTTTCTCTTGAAAAAATATAAGCCTACCAAGCAATTTTTTTAATTATTATTAACTTTAATACATTTTATTTTAAATTTCTAGATAGCTTATACGTTATCAAAAATTGTGTCAGTAGTCAAATATTTTGAATTCACTGTGTCATTTGTTTGTTTGTATTAAGATACTAAAAAGAAACGTGCAAATATTCACTTAGTAAAGATAATATTTTAATAGAATTTTGCCGTCATTTCAATTCAGTGTGAACTATGAAAAAGAATGTTTAATTTAAAAATTATAATAATGATTCTGTAATATCTTTATTAACTAAAAATCTTTAAGATTTTTTTGAAATAAAATACAACGATCCTATTAAGAGGTTTGATTTCAGAATTTATTGCCAATGAGTCTCTTAGTTCAGCGCTCAAGCTCAAGTTCAGAACATTTAACTGATAGCGGGGAAATCCGTCCCGAGGGTGCCAACGGGTACAAAAACAAACTTGAACTCGATACTGATTAAGAAGCTACTTCAACATGTAATACGCCTGATTTTATTAAAAGATGCTAAGTTTCATAAAATAAGTTTCTGCAATGGACTCGATGAAGCGGCCAAAATTCCAGTTAGCAGAAAGTATTTGGGTAAAACTCAATAACAAACATAATGCACGACATGCAATTAACAATTAAAACGTGAATAAATAATGAAAAACAAAAACATACAAAAGAATAAAAAAGCAAAGAGTTCACGACACTAAGAAGTGGAGAAAATCTGAGAATATGCCTAAAAAACGGACTCGCGGAAAACAAACACATCTGTATTCTCAAAGCACTGAATCTAACCAAGTCAGCATCGTACACGGCCTCAAAAGTTGTATCCACTGTCTTCATCATCGTTAAGACATGGGTACCGGAAATTATTCTGAGCAAATCTCTACCCGTAACTGTGTATGTAAAATATCATTTGAGTTCCCAACCGAGATGTGTCAGCAGATTGTCGATTTACTGCTAGAAAATAATTTCAAAGGGAACAGAAGTTCGAACGAAGAGTCTTCGATAACCATTCGTCTTAATCTGGCCCCCCTGGGAAGGTCACTATCCGATGGCCGGAACTGCCGGTCTCTTAGTTATGAGACTTTCATGACAAACTCTGTCAAATACCTTAGAGAGGTTGAGAGACACGATACCGTAAGCTTCATCATGATCCTATACCCGTTTTGGTGACAGGCTTGAACAAGAAGGTACCTACTGAGATACACTTTAGTGTTCAGATAAGATTAAATCCGAAATGGTCATTGACGAGGTCGATGTCTTTGACATAAACCAGGAAACGGTTATTCAATAATATGATAATGTATAAGATTGGTTCATTTTTTCTTTCACTAGCAGTTCTGTGCGTCTTTCGGATTTGACCAAATTTCCAGGAATTGGCAATATAAGCATGTTAAAACCGAAGACCATTAACACAAGTGCCGGAGCCGGATTATCGTTCACCTATTTCACTTCAAGGATATTAGCTTTATTTTTGATATATATGTTTCTCTGGTATTATGGAGAGACAATGCGGTAACTCATGAAAGTTTGAAAGCGTATTGCTATACGTGAGTCACACGTGAAGAGATAAGAAAACAAATTAACCTTCTCTTTCGCTGTAATTATCAGACTTTCAGAAGCGATCAGCAGCAATTGGCCTCGAAAGGCATTATTCTTAGAGGGACACTGCCTGTATTGTATTTTATTTTTATTTTTATTCAATTTATATTGAAAAACGAATTCTCTAAATGGTTTCATTGGCGTAGTCTTCACGGAAGTTTAACTTATAACCCAGCCAAATAAAAAGTTGCCACTCAGCGTATTTGACTTAATCAGTATAAAGAGGCTTTTAAGGGTCTTCTTAATAATGCACACAATTTTAATAACTCAATTAGTAAAGAGCCTTTGAAGTAACAGGCCATCGTGTATTAAAGAGATGAGGCACTGCAAAATAGGGTTGCGATTGTGTATTGATTTCACAAATTGTCGATATTGAGAGGATTGTTAACTTTTAAATAATTAAGCATGTAATTACACCACTGTCAACAGGAGTTTTTATGTCTATAGAACATTACGTTTGATATAATTGCATAATGCACACGGTTGTTGGTTTAAGACATGAAATAAAGCGTATAAAACGCCTGTTTAAACAGTGCCCAAAATTATAAAGTAAGTGACTATACGTAATCCGAAACTTCTTCCTAAAGAAGATTGCCAGTGCCATTTTTAACAGCTGAAAATATATTCCAGATAATTTACAGAAAGCATAAACTGCTGAGCCCTGTAACTGGTGAGAAGGTATTAGATAAATTAGTAACATCCAAAATTAGAAAGTTTTTCTTTTAATAATACCAAGTGACTGGACGAACAAGTCGTAGGCGTGATGGTAAGCGACCCACCTGTTCATAACAGTTGCAGTGCTACCCAAAGAACTTAGGGGCACTGCCACTGCACCCGTCACCCTGAGACATAAGTTGACAAGTTCCATGTGCCCACAATTTCACCAGCACCCCCTACCCTTCAAAACCGAAACGCAGTAATGCTTACATTACTGCTTGGCGGCAGAAATAGGTAAGGTGGCAGTATTTCCCTGAACGAACTCTTTCACAAGAAGCTCTGCTGCTACTTTTAAGGTAACGAATGAAAGATACAAGCTCAGTTCCGAAAGTTATTACTATTAAGGGTGTTGTTATTTTTTAATAACTAAGACAACGAAATCGTAAATATAGTCGTGACAATAAATAATCTTCAATTTATACTAGTACATAGTAATACATATTATTAAATGTGACGTAAATGTCAAAATCTATCCACAAATTTGTCGACCTTGACGCAGCACTACCTCGAAGGTCTAATTTACTTTCCATGTTGTGAAGATGGTGAAATTCAATCGTCGACCGTGTAAATATTGTTGCAAGACTCTAAATTACTTGGCAATGTTTGGAATCCAATTTTAAATCATGCAAATATTAGTCAAAGTAAATGATGCTACGATATTCACTACTCGGTAACACTTGAGCTCAAATTTAATGCTTAACTGAATTTTGAGTCCTTTTACTTCAATTAATAATGTCCGGAATTAAAATTAATTGTCAAAAAAAAGATTCGTAATGCAATGCTCAGGGGGTTAGCTTCCTTAGAAGAAATTTAAATGCTAAACGAAATCCTTTATGTGCATTAATAAAAGTAACTGCGCTATTTTTAATTGCCTCGGTGGCCGAACGGTTGCCATGCTGGACTGCCGCGCACCGGTCCCGGGTTCGATTCCCGGGCCGGGAGAAATATTTGTACAGCCTACATTTGTTTCTCTCGTGAGTTTGGGTGTAATTTGTGGTTATCTACCTATGTATGTGTCCATGGCATCCGTAATATAGGGTTTCCCTAGTGCGGGGCTGTGAGTGTGCGCGTTATTATATATTATTATTATTTCCTTTTTTAAACTACGTTGACGACGTTAAATTTTTGTTATATTTTTAGACCTATTTGCTTGACCACTCTGGCTACGTTTATAAACCTGATATAAATTGGCAGTAATTTGACAAGTCATGGCTATACAGGTAAGTCTATCATTGTTAGTAGTAGTTTTATCGTAATTTATTAGTACATTGTATGAAACGTATAAGAAAAAGTAGGTTAGTGGGATATTTTACCATCACAATCGAATCGTTGTATACATTGCAGCCAAGCTCAGGCCATCCAACGATGTTATACAAAATTATACGGAATGCACACATATCTCAATCTAATCTCATGAAAATGAAGATAGTTGAGTAATTACAAACCAACACCTACGTCTCGTTTATAAGCGCTTTATATTTAAAGCGCTTATAAACGAGACGTAGCGAGACTCTATTACGCTTTCAAGGCTTGCTTTCATAATCATTCTAACGGGTTTCATTAAAAATATTCTTCAAAGAGCCGGGGCTCGTCTCATTATTAAATGTATAGAATTTGAAGACAGTGCAAAAGGAAGGGATGGGAATCTTGCTTTCCATTTAGTTTGCAAATTGTCGTAATGAATTATTTTCAATTTTTTGGGTTGATTGAGTTATTTAAGTATTCATCTGCTCTTGCTGTAGAAGTTTAATCGATCTATAAAACGCTCTCTTGATGTAATAAGGCCACATCTGTAAAATGATAACTTTTCAGGAGAAAAGCTTAGAGATTCTACAAACGACTTTTTATGCTTAATAAGAGGTTATAAAATTGTGTGTTTGTGTGAATATATATATATATAACATAGTAATATTATACATATAATTTGAATAATTTTTATGACATTCTTGTGATAAAAACACTTTTCACGTGTGATCATATGTGGCTTTATTATAACAAGGGTGCAAAATATGGTATTAATAATGTGGGTAACAATTTTTTGGTAAAAAAAACCAATTCATTACATTCAACGGTTAAACAGTATGTAAATTATTTAATTCTAATTTAGTTAATCTGAAACTATATCAAAATATTATCACGCACAGAAGTCATCGCTGGAAACGCTGAAGATCTTTCTAAAGTGGACTTCTAATGTTAACTGCTTTTTAGAAGGTTCATCGTCTAATTTAGCTTCCACAGTCTCAACGGGATATTCTGTGACAGTGAATGCAGGTCTTTCATCCATAGAGCCGTAGTCATAAAGGCCAAATAATTACGGTGGCCGGAATCTTTGATGCTTTAATCAGATGTTGACGGCGGCCACGCCCTGCGGAGTAATTAGAACGCCTCCTTGTATCGCTGAAGCTCACACCTTTATCATGCGAATGAGTAACGGCGGCGTTGAATTTCAGAAAATATCGAATTCAGATACGAGCTACGACGTAACCAACACTGATAGCATCTTGACGAAGGACTGCATTCATGACGCTGAAGATGTAACGTTGGCAGAATTTGAACGAAATATATTGCAGTCAGTCTTTATTTATTAATATGAATTATTTATTGAACATAGGGAAAAGTACCTATACGTATAGAAAGCATTTTTCTAGCTTTTATTTTTTTATTTTTTTTTTTATTTATTTATTTATTTATATTCAGGTTACTGAGACCCATATATACATACCTTACAGACTAACATACATAACAATATACAATAACACTATTACTAATTTAACACGTATTTAGTTTGTCGGCGACGTGTGGCGCCATCTGGTGTCAGGCAACCGGCCACGGAAACGCCGGTATAGGACACCCTTCGGCCAGAACTCCTCCTTCATGAAGGTCGACAGATGTTCGGTCGGCACTCTCACCACAAACGAATTAAAGTTCACGTAGTGGCGGGACTCCAACCGCTCGACCCTCAGGGTGTATTTGGATTTCAACCTGATGTACTCCACTATCTCCTCAGACTTCGTGGAGTAATGCAGGCGTGACAGGTACAGCAGCGTTGTCGGGATTGCCGGACGCAGCAAAAAGTTGGACCCTGTCGGTGCAGTGCCGCACAGGTTACGGCTGGTGGGCTTCCTCTTCTTCTTCTCCACCTTTGTGAAGCCGTCATCGTCGCACCGGTCCGTCTGCCTCTGTGGTTTTGCAACTTCAGAGACAGGTACACGAGGTTTTTTCATCCCCTTCGTTGATAGCTGCCTGGCTTGTGGTTGTGGAGCAACGGGTCGGTTAACAGCTGCGACAGCGGCGTAATCACGTGGAGGGGTCAACGTGTTTACGCGTGACGTCTCCGCCGGAGCGGACAATCGAGGGGCGGGGCGCGGGGAATCGCGCTCAGCGACAGCGGTCGGTGACGCATCCATATGGGCCGACTCAAAACTGCCGATAGATGCATTATGTGCCCCGCGACGAGTATTCACGTTACAGGCCTCGGGTGACCTACTTACCGAAGTTGCACTACTCAGTAATACAACTTGGGCACGTAACTCACAGATGGTGTTATCCGAAGCCTCCAATTTACATTGAACTTCGGCCAGACTTGCTTTCAGGGATGTGATGTCCTTAAGCAGCCTAGTGACATCGACATGGTCGAACGTGACAGGGGGCAGCTCGTGCAGCTCCTTTGCCACGAATGCGGGCACGTCGTCTGGGTCGGTTTCCTTTAACATCGTTATAATGTCCTGGATACTCTTCGTTCCTCCATCCCTCCGGCGAGATGGCATCTGCTCGGCCTTGCCAAGCACACGGAAAAGCAGCGCCTTGCCACTGCAAATCTCATCTTCTTTAAAGTTTGATTTGCAGATCTGCATGATGCTGACCTCGTCCATAGTGTCGATGGCGTGTTGTATGAACGCCAGCAGTTCATTGGCTATGAGTTGTTGGGAACCCATAGTCAATTACGCGCAGCGGTCATTACCGCGCGGATCGCGAATTAATATAATTCTTACTGTGTGAGCACGTCCGAATCTGAGCGTGCATCGCACCGGGCTATTTTATGGACTAAAATTGTAGAGGTTTGTACCGTTTTTGTAATTGTAAATATTTTATCATGATTTGCACATAATGTGTCACAATTCCTAGTGTATAGCCGCTTAGAATATTTTATTTTCTTAGTTTTGTTGTGGTTTATGAAATCTGTAGCGGACTGTATATATGGGTTAGGGTGTGTGCTATCAACGAGTGAGCAAGACCAAAGTAAATAATAATAATAACGCACAAACTCAACATAGCCCCGCACTAAGGAAAACCCTGTGTTGCGGGTGCCATGGACATTGGACACACACATAGACAACCACAAATTACACCCAAACTCACGAGAGAAATAAGTGTAGGCTATGCAAATATTTCTTCCGGCCCTGAAATCGACAATGGGACCTCTGGGTGGCAGTCCGGCATGGCATCCGTTCGTCCACGGAGATAGTTAATGTACTTAGGTACAGATTATTAATTTGTGACAAAACACGCACAGCTATCAATCCAAAAACAGAAACAATAGTAAAGAAAAGGCGCCAAAAACAATAACATGTAAATTTAGAATTTAAATATAGGACGAAAACTTAATAACACTATTAAATAAATATACGAAAGGGGTTTGTAGCGACTACTGCGATTCGCTACAAAATTCTTATGTAGAGTGTAATAAAAAGATGTGGTAACTGGTGGCTATGTTTTCTGAGCATTTGGCGGGGCTCAATTTCTACCTATTTCTAATGCAGCAGCAGTATTCACAAGTAAAATCACAGGAGCAGGGTACGTACTTAAAGATTCTTTATTAGTATCGAAATATCTACATGCATTTGGTTACCTCCGGTGTACCGTGTAACTTTTTACTGCTTTAAATAACATAAAAAAGTCAAAATTAATAAACTTAGTAGTAACATACTTAGTAAAGGCAGTGTTTTGGTTATTTATCAATTCTAGGGTCGGCAAATTAAAGCACATAAGTCAAAAAAAGTGCTTCATTTGTTAATATATAATTACATATTTTTTGTGTTGTTTTTAGTGTTGGAAGTTAAATAACCTCTAAAATAAAGTTCGAAATTTATGAAGTAACAAATGAATTTGACTTATGTCCTTTAGCCAGTAAATGAACGTTGTTGGATTTAGACTTATGTTCTTTAGTCCGCCGACCCTAAAATTATCAAGCCAGTGCTTACAATAAGGATAGTTCTTTACTGAAGTACTTTATCAGTAGTAGCAGTAGCACAGTTAGTAGCAGTAGAGCTCCTTGTGAAAGAGTTCGTCCAGGGAAATACTGCCACCTTACCTATTTCTGCCGCCAAGCAGTAATATTAACATTACTGCGTTCCGGTTTTTAAGGGTAAGGGTGCTAGTGAAATTATCGGCACCGTACATTGGCACCGACCCAACATCGTCAAATTTAAGAGTAATACTCTTGGTGGAGCATCTTCCAACCATCTCTCCTATAAGGCAGCTCCTTGACCTCCTTGTATGACACAACACCGGCATTTTCCTGTATTTGGTCTATGTAGCTGCGCTTAGGTTGACCGCTTCCCCTCTTCCCTTCGATTTTTCCCCCTAAAATGGTCTTAAACAAGTTGTCGTGTCGTATCAAACGTCGAGTCATTTTTCCGCGTAGTTTTCAGGAACGTACCGACCCATATATAAATTAAATAGAAAGAGATAACGGAGCATGGAACAAAGTACGATAATATGGCAAACTTTCGCTTTTTTTCTAATACAAATCCAATAACTATCTAAAGATAATTGATAAGCTAGCTGTAATAATTGAGAAGAAGATAGATGGAAAAAGAAAGAGAGAAAGACTAAGAACAGCGTGTGGTGAACAAATAAAGAAGATCAAAGTGAGCAGATGCTCAAACCAAGAGAGAATCGAATGAGAGACTATATTTTAAGAACAAATAATAAACATAACAAAAAAGATACAATTATTGTGTTATAAAGAGGTCAAACAGCTGGCTATAAACCATGAGGAGTGGAGGAAGCTACACCGAAAAGTACCTCGCAATAACTTTTTATAAAAAAAACCGAGCACAAAAGTTCGTGGAATTACATATATTTGCCAAGATTTATTGAAATCGGTTACCGGGAAGTGCGTGAAACCGGATCATTCCCTAGTTTGCCACTTTTAGAACAGAGTTACCCTCTTTCCAACAAAAAAGGAATATTCGAAATCGGTTCACAAATGCCAGTTATCGCGTAATATACATTAAAAAAATACTTTCGAATTGAGAACTCTCTCCTTTTTTGGAATCGGTTAATTAGGATGATAACTAGCTAAAATTATTTAGTCCTTTAAAATGTTCGTATGCCAACATATTCATTTTACCTTTATTATACCCTATATATCAATTACTAGGTACTGAATTTACTAAATATATGTATTTACATTCACCTTAAAGGATTTAATCAACCCCAAGATTATCAATGCAAGAAGGACAAATTAACAACATTGCCAGGTTAACTATACTGTTATTAGTCGAGTAATAATAATCAAGCTCCATTGGCACGGGCCCATGCATAAATTAGATATTAAGAAAGGGTTTCGGTTAATAGAGCAAAATATGTTAAGGTAAATCAGGTCATGAATTCATACCAATTATTTTGCGTTAATGTGTCCAAACCACAAAAATACCTATTAATATAATATTAGAGTAGATAATAATTTGTTATAGGCTGCTCGCTACGTAGAGCGTTGAACCCAGAATGTCTAGCATGCAATGAAATTTGAGTTTAGCAATATTGTGATTGTATTGAAAGTTTCTTAATTATTTTACGTTTTTCGTGTTTACTTTATTAAAACCCTCCTTTTTCTTTTGACCGACTGACACTTAGGTCTAGCGCAAACCTGCGTACGAGAAGGCAGTGGACTTAAATTTACCAATGTGTATTTTATGCTATTTCAATTTGAAATAAGGTATAAATTGCATTGCTCTGAGACCGACCTCGTAGCATCACAGCACATTTCTCTCTGCCTCTCAGAGCATTGAAATTTATACTTTATTACAATTGCAATAGCATAAAATATACATTGTTAATTTTATGTCCTCGGGCTTATACAGCCCCAATACTGTTATTTATATAATTAGTTTTTTTTTCCATCCACTAATAACACAATATAACATTTTGCAAGAACCGACACATACTTAGGGAGCGTTCGAGGTATCTTGCATTACGTTACGAGCCGTAGTGCCTCGCATGCCCCGCCCACTTTGCCGTTCTATCTAGATTTATTTATGTGGCCCAAACGTATTTCCTTCTTAAGTATTAATGAGTATTAAAATGACCAATCATATTCTTTCATTAGTGTAAAGGCGGAATACAATACAATTCGTATCCTTGGTATAATCAAACCAGATGCGATCATACGTCAAAATTGCTTTTATCACAACCTTAATAAATAAATAAACCTTGCTTTTATTACCAAGTAATATTTTCATTTAACAGCGTAAAAACTCAAATGCGTGTTTACATAAGTTGAAAAGAGACAACAGAAATTAGTTAGGCGTCTAGCGCACTATGCAACACTAATGATGCACTGTGCAATTACTACAGCTTATCTGTAGATGTCTGAAATACAGTGACTAAGCTCAGATCGCAAAGTATAAGAAGGTACCTATTAGAATGCATAGTATATTTTATCTATCGAATAATCATATTGTCCTGGATATGAGCATAGATATAGAAAAAAAGGGGAGATACGTAATGACGCTATGTAAGATCGGGTACCGATGTCGCCACTTTTTAGCTTTTGTGCAATTCAAACTTTACACTCTGTTATCTACCATACTTAAACTACTACTACCATAACTTAAAGATTTTGATTGGGTAGAGCTTAAAACGTGAAAACGACGTAACACAATTTTAAAATTTAACAAAATTAAACTTACAGTCACTTGAGTAAGAGTTATATTACAACATTTCAGTATTTTTTCATCCTAGTTCAGCGTTTCACCATCATGTGGCGTTTTAATAAAAATGCTACTAGTATATAATAGCTAACTATTACACGTTAGATGGCACTGAAACTCATTTTTCGTTACACTAAGAACTCATGGAGCGGTTTTCACCCGCGTCTGCCGCGGGACCGCAGCATCTGTAGAATGTAATAGTTAAGTATGTAAAATTAGTAGCACATTTCACGGCGCGTTTTACGTCTGTAGTGGTGACGGTTACTCGCAGTTGCCGCGGCTGGCTATTAGTAGAAGCGCGCAGGACGCGATCACCTGCGCGCTTGGTGGCCGTCGTCTCCCGCGCACTTTGACAGTCGGTTCAGGCGCATGTGGTGCAGGCGCACGCGGGGTGAGTTCTCTATTAACCGCGCGACTTGCGATTAACTTCGCGGTCCGTTCGCAATCGCAACGGTTTCGTGCCCGCAACCGCGGTGGCTACGTGCCCGCACAAAGTTGCAGGGTCGTGAATATTGAAATAAAACCGCTGTCTAGCAGCACCGGCCATTGCGGATGGAAACCGCTCCGTGAATTGTTAACATTATTAACATTAAACTAACGCTACTCAATGAGCGATGTGGTCCTACCTAATCGATAGTTAGAAACTATGTGGCTGTTTTTAATATAAAAATAAATATTCCATTTTTCGTACTATACCTACAGTGGAACTGGTGTATAATTAAATTAATATGTTAATAAAAATTATTATTATTTTCTTAATGGTGGCCACTAGTCTTGAGCCAGTGTCAATTTTCCATTATACGTTATCACGGGTTGGTGAAACTGTCACTGTCAAGAGTAAACTCGAACCAACAACGGATTTAATAAATTAAATTTTGTTGTTTTTTCATGAAGGATTTATGTAATTTTTTATAATTGTTTGTAATTTATTTAATGCACATTCAAAATAAAGCCGATTTTGTTTTATTTATTTTTTAAATGCATTCACTATGGAAATTTAAACAAAGTCAGAAACAGTAATAAGAAAACCAATCTTTCGATTTTCCTGCAGCTTCAATCCAACTTTATTTTATTTTGAACTCATTGGAAAAAATAAAAAATAAAAATACTCTACGTTTAATCTACGAGTATAATAGAATTTATTAATTTATTAATTATATAATATTATTTATTAATTCTAAATTGTCTAAAAAAATAATACACGTACATTTTTCTTCAAGCAACAGCAACATACAAATTGACATAAAATTGAAACGGTTGTCCGAAATATGAGTTGTGTTAAAGTTACTCGAAATAAAATGTTTTGTAATAATATTAATCATAATATAAAAAATAAATCAATTTAACGTGAATGCTTTTCGCTTCAATATTTTAGGGACTTTAATTAGAAAAATCATAGTAGGAAATTCAAACATTTCAGTAAAAATTTATTGTCGATAAACATCACTATATTTGAGTCTAGAAATTTCTATGGAGACAAAAAGAAAACATTGAATAATAATAGAAATAGTAACTAAAAATGCAAATTGCCGGTGGAATGTTATCTCACTGGTTTTAAAATTTTTGTTTTCACTCTAATTTTTACAAGGTGTATCGCTACAACTTGGCGTTTTCACGTTTTGCGAGAGATCTTGTTTGTACAACGATCGCCATGTCACTGTCGCGATGTTTGTAGGAGTGTCACCTCGATATGATCATTTTGATCATATCGAGGTATATATATATTTATATATATATATAGATATATATATATATTATATATATATATATATATATATATGTATACCACATTTGAACAGTCCGGGCGAAAAGCCAGGACATTTGCAGGAACGTCCAGCCTTTTTAGTAATAAAATAAAATTTAAAATCTCCCTCTCATACGGCAGCAGACAACATTTTTATAAGTTTTATTACAGAATTGCGAGGAGGATATTTTCCTTTTTTTGTTCAGAAAATTGTTACCCTGAGCCGAAAAATCCGGACAAATATCAAATCCGAACCAATTCCGGGCAGAAGGTCAAAGCGCCGGAAATGTCAAATCTGGACGGATGGTAACCCAGCTCTAATCTTAAAATTTCGGTTGTATTGTTCGTTATTGAACTAGAGGCTTTCTATAGTCTCAGTAATTCTAGGTTTAGCTAAAACGGCTCAGTAATTCAATTATGAGTATTATATTGACTTAATGATGATAAGTGATCAAAATCAACAACTTTTTAACAAAACACAAACACATATTTCTATTGAAATTTGATTTGATAACAGTAACAATTAAGAATAATTTCTTATGAAGTTTTTTGCTTTGTCCTGCTTTTGATTAATATAATATTAATATTTCTCTATAGTTAAAAACTCACATCTAATTACTACTTCCGCTTTAACGAAACTCATATCGATACTATCACTAACGCGACATCACTAATTTGGCGACGTGTACTACGGAACAAACGAAACCAATATTTTATTATTTAAACGCGTTGGAAGTTCGTATCGCTAAACGCTCTTAAGTGCCCTTGTACACTAGTACACTTTTACCTAATGTCAAACTCAACTTTTTTTATACTACACACGATATTATCACGTAACGTCGTTTGAAATTGCATATAAATAAACTTATAATATTTAAATCGCTCTGTAACAACACTTGTTGTACGTTATTTTTGTATATTTGTTATTATGGACAAACGCCATGTTGAATTTAATCGACAGTATTGAGGCTGAGATTTATAAAACTATGAACTTTGATTGAGCAAAAATGACATTCTAAGCAAGTTTTCGATTTTACAAAACACATTCTAATATTAAGAAAAAAATATGAAGTAAACTAAGAGTTTGACTTAAACTTAGCCAGATTTCGTTTTGTATATTCGAAAAACTTACCTATCTCGACATTTTTGCTTAGTCGAAATGAAAAGTTCGTTTTACAAATGTCAGCCAATAAGTCCATTTCACTTATGATTAGTACTGTGACATTTCAAATTTTTACGTTGCATGTACACTATTTTTAGCTAATCTCTCAACCAGGTTACGAAAAGAAATAGTTGGTATATTTGTTATTATAATATATCAATAACAAACAATATTAGTTTCAGTTAAAATTTTTAGAATAAATCGCAGTATATATATTGTAGATAAAGAAGGAAATGATAAGATATAATTTCAGTACAGAGTACTAAAAAACCGACCTCAAAAGTACGTGGAATTACATATAATTACCAATTTTTAATTTTGAAATCGGTTACCGGAAAGTGCGCAAACCCGGATTCATCCCCTTTCGCCACTATACGGGACTTGACACAGGAGATAATAAAAATCGTTTCTCACTGCTCAAAGTATGTATATTGAGAGAGAAAAACGCCTTGTATTGGAGAATAACAAAATCAACCATTAAAATAATTGCTCCTTATAGTATAATCTAGGCGCTATTTATAAAAATGAATCTTCATGCGTGAACAGCCACCCTTAGAGGTGGATGATTTTCTTCAAAATTAAATGGGACCACTATGGAGGTACCCTCTTTCCAACAAAAAAAGAATCATGAAAATCGGTTCACAAATACCGAAGTTATCGCGTAACATACATACAAAAAAAACATACATTCAAATTGAGAACGTCCTCCTTTTTTGAAGTCGCTTAAAAAATAAGTAACCTCATCTACTATACAATCGATAAATCGAATCGGTTATTGTGTATCACGCGTCAATACGTGTGAAAATTGTATTGAAATTACTTTATATGTGGGTCGTTTTGTTTTGATCGTTTTACGGAATATCCGTACGGACCGTACGCACAGCTGTGGAACCAGCCTAAGGTAGACTATTCCATCGCGAGCCGCGCCCGGGGACGTCGTACTCCGGAAAGCTGGCAACATTTCCCCAACGGACAGTTAATCTTATTCTGTGGCGGAAGTATCTGCCAGCCTTCTGGTCACCTGAGGCTTTAACGACTTATTACAATAGTGTCACTACTGAAAATAAAGCTCATGCAGTGGCAGTACGCAATTACATGCAACCATCTGTGATTGCTGTCTTTTACGTCCTATGGCTTTGCCCAATTTACTCATGTATTCACTTTGAAGTTCGAGAATTTTTGGGAGCTCAATTCCTGCTTTGCTGGTTGAACGATACCGGGACATTAAAATTCTAAATGATTATCACTAATTTCAGACTTTTACCACGATATGACTTCTTTTTTTTCTCGATATTCCGGAACCGAAATATCGGGAAAGTAAAAAGAAGTCGTCATCAACCACGAAAGCCTTAAAATCTATATTAAAATTCTAGTTTAAATTAATTATTAACATTAAATTGAGCATTTTCACATCCCACATAATTAATAATAACAATATTTTTTTTATTTTGGTACAGACCGACTATAGTAGGAAAATACAATTCATAATTTAAAAAAAAACAAAATAATTTAAAAAAATATTAAAATGTCACAAAAAATAAATAAAATTAATAGTTAAAAATGGTAATCTTTTATAGTTGTGATATCGTGAATTCGTTACCGACCGTGAGATAAATGTTTTAAAAAGATGTGATAAACTTCTTCCCACTCTTGAATAGAAAAAAAAAGAAAACACATCGATGCTGTTTTGGAAATAGAAAAACATACACAGAAACAAACATAGATGCAATAAGCATTTAAAAATTGTCTAAGTAAGATCTGCTGCTTCGTGTAACTTTTTTTTTATTATATCAAGTGACGGGACGGACAAGTCATGCGCCTGATGGTAAGCTTGTCCATAATAACAGTTGCAGTGCCACTCAGAGCTTTAAATCGCAAAGATCTAAGGAGCACTGCTACTGCGCCCGTCACCCTGTAACATAAGTTGACAGGTCCCATGTGCTTATAATTTCATCGGCACACTTACCCATCTAAACCGGAACACAGTAATGCTGATATTACTGCTTGGCGGCAGAAATAGGTAAGGTGACAGTACTTCCCTAGACGAACCCTTTCACAAGCAGCTCTACTGCTACTACTCAGTACTAACTAAGTTGGTAAGAGTGATATGCCCCAGTGTGGCAACAGATGCTAGCTTCGAAGGAATATTTCTTTATGTTGTTCGTTTTTTGTATCAATAATAATAACAAACTAGTGCAGTATTTTCACAAAAAATAATAAATATTACGATAAAAACATCTAATATTCAATAAAATCAATAGACAAAGAAATTAATCATCAATCTTGATTCATTATATTATATTAGAGTATATCAATCTGATTAGATCAAAATTACCGTCTTTTGACTACAGAAGAAAGTAATTTTAAAAACATTCGCAACAAAGTTCACTTTTAACCTAAACTAACCTTCCTCTGCATCGACGCATAAAGGTTGAACAACATTTCTAATCCCAGACCGGAAGAGAGAGCGGAAAATATATTTTCACATCCGAAAGAGGACTTATATACATAACAATCTTAATCCTGCAAAGTTTGAGGAAGAAATAAACATCCAGCTTGGTAAAAAAGACTTTTTCTCTCGCCGCGTTATTTTTCGAATTGTACAATATTCAGACGAAGGTGGATTTGCGAGTTTAACGTTGTCCATAGGGAAAGGAAAAAAGAGGAAAAAAAGATATCGTACTTTTTGGCACCTAATCTAGATATTAGTTATTCTGGGTACCTTAAACAATATCACAACTTAAACATTTTTAAAACTACATAACTTCTAATGCTTCTCCGGTGGATCATGTGGCAGCCTCCTTTTTTATTTTATTTTATAATATCAAGTGATGGGACTAACAAATCGTGGAATTAAGCGATACACCTGTCCATAAGGACTTATTCAGAGTGGCGGCGGGCGCGGGTGCGTGTAGATCAAATATACATACGTAGACGCTCGTTGTGTTCACAGTGGACGCGCGCGCCGCGCGGGTAGATTTATTCGCTCGGTCCGCCTACCTTTCACAGTACTTGGTCTAGCATGTTTACGATTTCGACGTGTGGATCTACCCGCTCGTAGCTGCTTCGGCACTTTGAAAGGGAAGACGCCAAGTCCCACGCGCCCGCACCCGCGCCTGCGCTCTGAATGAGCTCTGACAGCTGCAGTGCCGCTCAGAACTTTTATTAAATCGCAAAGAAGGGGTACTGCCACTGCGCCCGATACCCTAAGACATAAGTTGAAAGTCTCATGTACAACAGGTACAAAGGATGAAGGATTATAATTACAGAATTATAATCCTTCATCGCCATATAGTGTCACAAACATGTCGCCCTTGACCAATGTTCTGTCATGTGCGCGAATCGACTGTTTTTACGAAAAATATACAAATATACAAGTCCGCTCAACCACTTTTCCCGCGCTACGACAGTGTCGTGACATTTTTGGCAGGCACGATCGGATACACTTTTCGATCGGCTCGCCATGCAGTATAGCCGTCTTCACAGAAGTGTCCTCCGTTTCGCCTAGTTCTCGTTTCGATCGTTAAAAACAACAATACAATACAAAATGTACTCTTCATTGCGCTTACGAATAAAATAAAGAGACAAACAAAAAACGAAAGAAACGGTACAACAGGTAGCCAGCTATCCCTTTTAGGCAACCTTTGTCCTGACACCGTGTAGTTTTAATAATCCATTACAACAATGTAGCTTCGACACAGCTTTGCGCGCTCTTTTAAAAAATCTTCTCTTAGCTCTACGACGTTTTCCAGTTATTATTCATAAATGCAAAGACGCAAGATATTAGGCGGAGTCAGTTTCAAAGTTGAAGGATTGGATTTGAGTTGGATCGGGTTGTGTCAATAAAACACTGAGCGTTCTTGTATTATGATACTTATTGACACCATTTCATTCATAAATCTACCCTTGTTTACTTTGCTTGAAATTATTAATTTGGACTTTCCGTGGACACTTTATTCTATTCGTCATATTGTCTTCATTTAAAGATCAACGGTAAATTATATAGAGCTTACGTCAAAACTTATGTACATACTTTTAAGTGCAAAATAAATTATTATTTTACGATACCAAGTGACGGGACAAACTAGTCTTGTTCTTGTTGGTAAGCGATATGCCTGTCCGTAACAGTTGCAGTAGTACTTCCTTGAACTCCTTCACAAAATGCTACTAAAATGCACGTCAAATGCAAAGTTAATTTGTGTCGTATATAAGTCTTTCTTTACCTGATTACCTGTCGTAACTAACAACTTTTTTTTTCAAATTTAAAGTAGACACTTCATATTTTAAAATGGAGTAAAACGTTGTAATGCACGACACGAAAACACACATAAAGAAGAATAATTAAAAACAAAAGTAAAACAAAAAAAAAGCAAAAAATAAAATGTTGTTTGTTGTAGCTGTTTTCAACAACATTCTCTTAATAAAATACATAAAAAAAGGTGAACATGTTAGTGAATAATGATCGCTTTCGTAAACTCAGTGTCTTACGTAGTTACCCTAAAACTGTCAACCAAGGCAAGAATCAGGTAATTAGCAAGAATATTGCAATGGGCACCTAAAATCTTATTCTTTGCGTCGATGTCGTGCGCCATGCAAGCACTAAACCATGCGAGCAGTTTCTTTCTTTGTTAGTTTTACCTAGCTAGCACATTCCTTGACAAAATACAAGGACGCAGACACACACACACACACACACACACACACACACACACACACACACACA
>NW_020654972.1:933573-962183 GCF_003589595.1 Hyposmocoma kahamanoa
ATACACGACAATTAATATCAATAATTTAATTAAATATATATCAATAATTTACAGTTAGTTATGAAGTTAGTTTTTATTGTACCAATTTAAATTTATTTTTCTACCCAATGTTGTAACCATAATATCACATATTTTGTATACGTAGTGAGTTTCTGTAATTGGCTTTTGTACTGCTCAAAACACGTTTTGTCAGATAACTTTAATAATGCTGTTGAAACATTTTTCATAAAAAAAAAAAATTAATAAAATGAAGTAAGCTTCCACGTCTAGATGTTACTTTGTTTTGACATTGAAAAGGAAACCCTTCAACCTTAAATTTTTTGAAGTGATATCGATTGATGATCGTCTGTGTTGTTTCAGGGAAATGCTAAACACATAGAGTGAGGTCAAGATGGACGAAGCACGCCACACCGGGGTCATAGCGGTGCTATGTCTCCTCACAGGACTGGCCGCTGTACACGCTATCAAAGTAGTCATAGAGCCGCTACCAAAAGGTAAAAGGACAGCTAATATTCTGTGATAATTTATACATATTTTAAACTGAATGATAAGATCTATCAAAATCTAATACCTACGAACTGTGGTAACTACGCTACAAAGAGTGTTAAAAGACCAAGTTCATCGTTATGTTTACTTACCATCTGAAATTTAAATCATTAATATGGATAAAACAGTAACGTTATAAAAAAACGGTACGTGGCTTGACAGCATTTTTCATTCGGTTTCAGTAAAAAACCACCCCTCGATGCATTGTTGAAAGTTTCACAAATGCACTTTATCTTTTAGCAAGTTTCAGCTCGTTGATCAAGTAACTGCATTAAAAAAACTGCACGTCAGAAACAAAAGATGTACTTTTTTGACCTGTCCCTCACAGTAGAGAGTAAACAGAATCGGGCGCCCGAACTTAATTTAGTTTTTTTACAAGACGTCTAACGGGAACCCTTGTGTTCACAGTCTATTCCCATACCAGCAGTTCTTTAATAGCAACTGTTGACTCATATTTATCTTATCTACAACGTATTAAAAATCTACTCAAAAGTAATCCTAGTTTATATTCCATTATTTTAATAATTAACAAATTAATCATATTTGTTTGAGCAACATTAATAAGATTGGTATTAGATACAGACAACAAATTGTTAAAAATTTAAAACAAAAGGGAACGACTGTTTTGCTTGATCAAATTTTAGGTATTTACTATTAAATAACGGTCTTACTAAAGATATATATAATACATAATACACCTATCTAATGAATGTGCTAATTTGTTGTATGGTATGATGTACTTAAGCCGATCATATAAAATCCTGAAAACAGGCTAGAATAAAAATCTAAAACTAATTACTTAATTTTTTTATTTATATAATTAAATTTTTGTGGATTTTGGAGATATTCCTCTTTAAGTATCACACAGAACCTGCCAAAAATTTGGTTTTCAACTGTAGCTATATATAGTTTTAAAGTTCACATTTATCTCAAAACTTAAAAATTGCCCAGCGGTTTAGCGACACGCCGCGTCTACCACTGCCCCGTCGGTCATCATGGGATGCTTGTCAACGATGGATCTGTGTTCTTTTTCTCCGCCTGTTCTTATTTAATCTAATTAATTCCTGTGTGCGACTCGGCCCTCAGACCTAACCCTCTAAAATCTAGGTTCGCGATCAATTACATCGCCTTGAGCAAAATCTACTTTTCTGAATTAGTCATTTTTCAACTTATCTTACGACGTTCTAATGCGACCCGTTACAAAGAAATGTTACCGCTTTCAACTAAGGCACAGTGTGCCCGAAGTTTGCAACCAGATGTGGCACGGCCGACTTCGCTGTAGTTTCGTTTAATTTCCTATCTCTCTGGTGACGTTTATTACGGAGTTGCTCACCCACACAATCACACTTTTGTTTGCAGCCACTAATAACCATTGGGAAGTAATTTTTATTCGCGTCTCTTCGCCTTCTATTTTCGGAATCGCTTTATTGTTTTCGCATTAATTTACAGTCCACAGCTGCGGGTAACGCGGATTTCTAAGGAGTTTTTATCTCCCAGTATACTTTCTTTTGGAAGTGAGAGCTTCTATTAATATTAATTAAAAAGTTTGAATAAGTGAATGGATTTGGAATTGTTCTCGGTTGTCGGGGATGACTAAAGCTCAGTAGGTTAGGGCAATAATTAAAAGTCCCTACCATTATTTGTCTGAGAGTGACAGGTTTTTTAACAACTAATTCATAACCAACTTCATAAGTTCCATTGTTATTCAGTTACAATGGAACGCAAACTAAATCAAAACAATTTGATCGTCAGTTTGTAATTCATTTCATGAGTTTTACGATGCAATAATATGGCATCAAATACTTACACACAAATAATTCAAGCTCTGAATAAATATAAGGAGAGCAAAATAAATAATAATTGCCATCGACAACTAGTTATGCTGGTCACGGAACAGGTAGGTACAATTAAGCGTCCACTGTCGGCATATAAAGCATGCAGACAATCTTTATTGCAGTGATTTTTCTGAAACGTGCAAATTGTCACATAGCATTTTTTTTACAATCTATTTGACTCTAAAGGCACAAAAAAATATAGGAAACCAAATTGGTACTATAGATATCACATGCTTGCTTCTTGTATATTAAAAAGTTTCAAGTACACAAGTCTCTTTTATAATTTTAGGTATTTTTTCATAGTCTTGAACTGATATCAATAACATATTACTTTAATTTCTATTATGACGTCATTGCGACCTGTCGCCTTATTGTTATTACTACCGTAATAATTAGTAGCAGTAGGTAGAACTCCTTGTGAAAGTGTTCATTCAGAAAAGTACTGTCACCTTACTTATTTCTGCCATCAAGCAATAATGTAAGCATTACTGTTTTCCGGTTTGGAAGGGTGTAGGTGGTGGCGAATTTTTTTGAGCACGGGATGGTTATGAAAGTTTCTTTTTTCTTGTTTTACGTCCACTACTACGCTAAGGGACTTTATTAAATTAACACCGTATATAGCTTTGTATTACTGATTTCATCATATTTCAGATCTTTTGCACTAAAGTTAAATGCGTAGCGTATAACTTCAAAAATGTTTATTTATTCGTCTTTAGTTTATTACTCCACTGATAATTGAAAAATGATTCTACGCTTCAATATTTCGAAGTGAAGTTACATCTATTCATACATATATTGTACGCCCTTTTCCCACCGAGGTAGGCAGATTAGCATATGTCAGGTCCGTAGCAAATGGAAGGCTGTTGTATCTGCCGCAAATACAACAGCCTTCCACTTGCTACGGTCCTGACACACATAATTTGCCTCATCAACATGCATCAGTGCTTTCATACTTGCTCGAAGGTTATGGGTACTTTTAACCTGTCTTTTTAGGACGTTTTCAATTTGATCATAGCTTGGCCTTGGTCGACTTTTACCCACTTAGGGAGTCAGCACACTTATCGACACGGAATGGCATTAAGCCAGTCAGAACAATCTTATAAGAGCATAAATGTCGTTGTGCCTTTCGCATCGGCAATCCGAGCGGAAGAGAAATCTTTTTGCATAGACATGAAGGTTTTTCTGACCGGCTCTTGACCATTCCGTGTGATTATTCAGTGAGTACCTTACCCACTCATACTTGCTTAATAAATCAAATTATGTCTGAAACATTGATAATTTCGATACATGGATTTTATTTAAATGATAACAAGTGACGGTACGTACAAGTCCTGCCAGACGGTGGGAAGCGACAAGCCAGTCCATAACAGTTGCAATGCCACTCAGAGTTTTAAATCGCAAAGATCTGAGGAGCATTGCTACTGCGCGCGTCGCCTTGAAACATAACTTGAAGTCCCACGTGCCTGTAATTCCACTAGCAACCTTACCCGTCAAAACCGTAACGGTTCAAATGGTCACAATTCTACTTGGCGGCAGAAATAGATATAAAGTGGCAATACTTCCCTGGACAAACTCCTTCACAAGGAGCTCTACTGCTCCTAAAAAATATATTTATATCATTTATTCATAGCATTTTTATTTAAAACACACTTAAATTGTCATCAGGACCCATATTTTTTACTGTATTAATAAACTCACATCAAAAAGTTTGTTTCGCTATATCGCTACTAACTAACTAACTTTGGAGATGTTAATGGTTAAACGGTGGTTAGATACTTCGTCTCTTTATAGCAAAGTACTCCTTAGTGTGTAGCATGGTGTTTCTTTTGTAGATTCTTTTCAACTTCTCTATGAATTTTCCGAACGCTTTTCACAAACTTCAATACTGTTTCACACTTTAGCATTGATTTCAATTGTTAATAAAATGCATTTAACTTTTCATACCTCTCGAGTACCAATTTATTAATCGGTCTGCTAAAAAAGAAGTATTTAAACGATTTGTCCACCGGTAGAGTATTTTTTATGTAGAGTATTTACCTACGTATTTAAACGTGTGGTTAGTGTTTCTTTTGAAATTCTTTATTTTGTAAAACCTGTCAATACAATCTTTCACGCAGCTGCTCAACGCTTCTACAGTATGTGACCTAGCAGTTTGACAGCGGATCTAGTGGCAATTAAAAGTATAGATGGCCACATCGACGACGAATTGCACTCATACGCCAAACATTGTCAGCCATTTTATGTTCGTTAAGGGGTGCTCCAAATTTAAACTTCGAACAGTAACAAAACACACTTCGAACAGTAAAAAAAAAATATTAACCGAAGTAAAGGAACGTTGTTATAAGTACATATTCGTTACGTTTTCATAACGTCAGTGTTTAATGGAATTAATCTGCAAAGATCAATTTAAATCCACAAAGACAAAAAGATCTGCAAAAAGCACATAGAGAAATTCGTAAGAACTACTGACTCGGTCTGTAGCTAATACTTAAGAGCGGTAGCCACGGTGAGGCAACAGGCGCTGGTTCGAGTCCAGTCATATCGAATATTTTTTTGTTTATTTGATCTGTATATCAATAATAATAACAAACGAGTGAAATATTTTCAGAAAAAATATATGAATATCATGGTAGTAAAAACGTTATTATGATATTCAATATATGTATAAAAAACAATAATAATAAAATAATTTATTTCAATGTTAACAATTTTGTTTATGTCCGAAAAATGTTGTGCTTTTACTCACAATAAAAAATCTTTTTTCATTATAATAAAAAATAAAAATAACGTGCTATTGAACTATGCCAATGCCCTGGTTGCTAGCTAGTTACCTATATTAGAAATTGACTACGGTCCTCTACGTACCCAGAGCACCCAAATCAGAAGCATTTTTTGAAAAGTTGGCAGCATTATAAATAAAAAAAAAATAAAAACTTCTCGAAATTCATCTTCATAAAGAATTCTTAGTGAAATTTCTCTTCGTTCCTTGTACAGAGTTGTAAAACGTGAATCCAACGAAGATTCCGAGAAACGTTTACTTTTACGATGAAGCCTGAGTTTTAACGGTTAGGTTTAATTACATTTGTACTGTACTGGATAATTTCATGCCTCGCCTTCGTTTGCCTACATTGTTTTAAGTTGATACTAGCTCTTCATAAAAGATACTCCTCTTACCTAAAACTAATTTCGTCTGCGGGAAATTATACTTCTTAGTATAGAACATTTTCGGCAACTATGTATGTCGGAACAGTCAGTATACTGGTAATGTTTTCTTAAAACAGCAATGTTGCTTATAGGAACAACAACAATCATTACTATGTCTTTTATATAGAAGTGGGAAGCGCTGAATAGTTTCATTTTAAAAATTTTCTTCTAAAGTTACTTTGTGTTTAGTTATACTACGTCAAAACTACTGCTGGGTAATTTTCGAAAAAAATTCAAATAGTGGAAATTTTTCCGGATACATTTCTGAAGTATTGGAAGAATATAATTCGAAGGCTCGTCTTGTGTTCTACATTTAGATATATCTTTTGAATTTTTTTTAGTGTGAATTATTATTTTTCACACTAAAAAAAATAAAATTGTGTATTGTATTGTTGTATGCTACAAGCAAGTTTGAGTAAAACGAGATTTTTTTAAGCGACACGACATAGACCATAACAGTTGCAATGCCACCTAGATTTACCCACCCAGCTTTAAATCGCAAAGATCTTAGGAACAGTGCTCTTAGGGACACTGCTACTGCGCCCGTCACCCTGTAACATAAGTTGACAGGTCCCATGTGCTTATAATTTCACCAGGACCCTTACCCTTCAAAATCGGAACTCAGTAATGCTCCCATTACTGCTTGACAACAGAAATAGGTAAGGTGGCAGTACTTCCCTGAACAAACTCTTTCACAAGGAGCTCTACTGTTACTAAAATAATGATTGGACAACAGCGAAAAAAAAAATCACAGGTAAAATGAAATTTATAATGACTCCATCATTTTCGGTCAGTATCTTCGATTTTTGACAGGTGTTAACTGTCAAATGTGAAAAAATACAGGAAAAATATTCGGAAAAACCTTTTATTTTTCTGAAAAACGTGAATTTTTCAAAATGGTAACGTGTTCCATGGCCCAACACTACTCAAAACACAGTCTAACTAGACAAATATTAAGTTCGTAAATATTGCATTATTAATTCATTTATTTTTACTTTAGCAATTTTTAAGTTGACTATACGGATTTATAATTTATTACGACTGATTTTCTAAAACCAGTTGACTATTTTGCAATTCCATTTTTAGGAGGATATTCAAAACCTCATTCTGTGTCCAATTTTTGGTCGGTCTATTTTATTTAGAAACACTCTATACGTATTTGCACTGGGGTGCCCGAGGATCCATTTGTGACACTGAAACAAATGACGCTCACCGTCCACGGACGATTGACGCCAGGCGCACCAAACTGCACTTGTTTCGACTTTTACGAACAATTTCCGTGCTTATAAATTACTGGTGACTTGTTAAATGAAGTTGTAAATGACAACAGAAAAACATTTACACATTATTATAGAACAGTTCTCATATCTTTTCTACATAAGTTTTTACGTTTTAGTATTCACGTAACATCGTCTCTCGTGTCTGTGATTGCGCTGTCTCTCCCTCTCTTTAATCCCAAGTATATCAGCGCTCGAGTTCTATTTTCAGATTCTAATCTATTGACTATGTGACTGTATACCTACACTTGTATATTTGCATGTCGTGCTTTCATACTTTCGTACAAGCAATATACTTGTGTTACACGAAAAGAAACATTTTCGTCATCTTTTATTAACCCAATTCCGACATTTCTGTGTCCACCGATAACATTGGTGGCAGGAAATACAAATGTTCTGTAGGAAATGAAGGATCTTCGAGTCCCCAGACAGATGTGATGATTAACGCACTTTACGCGAATGAGACAGAAATAACCTTTTATGTTTGCGATGTTGACGAATGTTGTGTTTGTGTATTCACAAACAATCTTAGGAAAGTAGTTTAGGTATTCACATTATTTTAGACTGCTTGACTATCGAATATCCACATCAAATATCTGTCTCTATATTTGGAAAGAATTAATTTACAGTAAGTTCCTTGTTGCATTAGCAATCAGCAAGTTGAAGTGGCATTGGGCAGGGCACATAGCACGTAGAACTGACGGCCGTTGGGGTAGAAAGGTTCTTGAATGGAGACCACGAACCGGAAAAAGTTCAGTGGGACGGCCCCGTACTAGATCGACGGATGACCTGGTAAGGGCGGCGGGCGGGTAACCAATGGATGCACGTCGCGTCAGATCGGCTGGTCTGGAAATCTTTGGGGGAGGCCTATGTTCAGCAGTGGACGTCTTCCAGCTGACACGATGAAGTTCCTTGTGAAAAAGGTCGAAAAAGTCAGGGTAGTACTGCTACCTTACCTATTTCTGCCGTGAACCAGTAATGTCAACAGTACTGTGTTCCGGTTTTGAAGGGTAATGGTGCTGGTGAAATTACAGGCACATGGGACTTGTCAACTTATGTCTCAGGGTGCGCTCTCAGATCTTTAAGATTTCAAGCTCTGAGTGGCACAACCACTGTTATGGATAGGCGTGTAGCTTACCATTAGGCGCACGACTTGTTCATCCCGTCATTCGATATTATAAGAAAAAATTTGTATACAAAAATTTTTCGTGATCAATGGCAACTACTGTCACTATAAATTTGTAATAAGTGCCCAAATATGCATAGTATTATCTGATTCATTGGTTTGATTACTAAATTGATTTATATAATACTTAAAAAAGATATAAAAAACAGGAACTCTGGAAGCTTGACATTGGCTTTATTTTGCACACATCTTTATACTTTGTAAATAATACTAAACAAAGTTACAACCAGAGACATTAAAACAATTCATTTGTGAAAGACAAATATCACTACGTACAAAATGCAATTTCTATATTCTATATTTGTATAGATGCGAAATCAACGTAACTCAAAATATTTTTGTCCTTCAATTTCCGAAGACAATCCTCGAATAACAAATGGAAATTTGAAATTCTCCTTTCCTAATATGTATATATTGTATTATATTCGGAATAAAGTATACGTATTCCTATAGCTTTATTTATTTCTCAAAAGGAATATCATATAGACGTCATGAATAGGTAATCCTTCTTAAACCTCAATAGAAAAATAAGGAAATTCACCGTCAAACTTCAAAACGGAGACATCAAGAGGCCTCTAAAACAATGCCGAAAGATCTCATTTCACCTCCGATACGTTTCCGATATTCAATAAACCTCCTCAAAGCGATCGTATTTATTCCATATACCTACATAAAACTTAAAGAATGATGTAACAGATTTTTGCATGCGCCTCAGGATAGTGTACATAAATACTTTTATTTTTCAATTTTCACGCTGACATGAATTTGCTTAGAGCAATATCAAATCAAATCCAATAAAAAAAAAATTTTAAACTTCCACATCATGTTAGTTACAGAAAACGTATAGCCAACGTTAGTAAAATAGGTTGTCACAGGAAAAAAAAAATTACATTGGGTTATACAAGCCTCTGGAACCCACGTGTGTGCAGTTCCAGTGCATAATTTTTTTCTTTTTGTTTTATAATATCAAGTGATGGGACAAACAAGCAATAACATGATGGTAAGCTACACGCCTGTCCATAACAGTTGCAGTGACACTCAGATCTTTAAATCACAAAGATCTGAGGGGCATTGCCACCGCGCCCGTCTCCCTGAGACATAAGTTGACAAGTCCCATGTGCCTGTAATTTCACCAGCACCCTTACCCTTCAAAACCAGAACACAGTAATGCTGACATTACTGCTTAGCGACAGAAATAGGAAAGGTCGCAGTACTTCCCTGGACGAACTCTTTCACGAGGAGGTCTACTGCTACTTACTACGCTTTCCACAAGGTCCCATCACTGGGTGAAAAAAACCTAAATAGATTAGAAGTTCGTATCCTTAGTATAATAAAGCGACATGTGATCATATGTCACAAGTGCTTTTATCTTAACAAGTGATAAAATACTATGAACTACATTAAACAAATTATGTACATGTGAATTTTTATAACTCTCATATTTGAGCATTAAAAAGTTGTTGACTAATTTCTTTCGTAGAATCTTTAATCTGTCTCCTGAAAAGTTGTATATTTATAGTAAGCAATTGTTCGTCCCGTCACTTGATATCATAAAAAAGAAATTAACCTATCAAGATACTTTGACCGCCAATTTGGAACGGTGTTGCATTCAGCAGGGCCTTCAACGTGTGTCTTGTGTTGAATACATACAACACAAGACGCAATGCACGCAAACCTTGAACGCCACGCTGGACACCACCAAGCATCGTTGCGAATTTGTGGCCTTTAATGGAATCCACATGATTACTTCAAATGGTTGTTGCAATTATTGTACTTGATAGGCCCAGAACATGTTACAAGGAAACAAATTATACGATCACCTCTTGTTTATTTCAATAGTATAGTTTTTTCAGTGTAGAGAATTCGTAGTTCACCACCTGCGTCCCGATTTTGATTCAAATTGGTATCGAACCGATCGGGTAGTTTCGAAATCAGATGGGTTTCCGAGCGAGAAGATGAACCTGATTCCTACTATATCTTTCTAATTTTTGAGTTAACTATTGTTCCAATTAGAAATGTCAAAAGTTTCCGATCGACCAGTTGTGAATCGCACCTCGACTCGGAAAAGACGCAGTTTTCGATCGGGAGAGGCAATCAAAATCAAGCTGCTGGACGGGATTTGATGACTAGTATGTAAGTACTTGTATCGCTGTAATTCAACTTTAGAAGTAGACTCGAAGCTGACCACGATTCTCAGACATAATCAGAGATGGGCAAGCGCTCGGGTTTTTATCCCGGCGCTTTTTTAACGCTAGGTTTAAATCGGGTTAAAACCCCATTACCACACCAAATCGAGGTCAAAAAACTATTTACAACTAAATGTGTTGTAAACATAGATATAATATCTATGGTTGTAAATCGAGTTTTATTCAAATTGAATGATATTATTGCAAAAGTTTATTGCTTTCTGATCTAGACGATTCGCTTTACCTTTTCTATGAATCGATTCGCTTGAAAATCGCATTGAAATAAATCGATACAAAAAATCGATGAAATTTTCATAAAAATCGAATTTTAATGTTGCGTCCTTAATAGTGAGAATCCACAGGATGGCAAGGTGGGTATATGGGTGTATGAAGTTGCCTCTTCATTGTTTAAAAAATATTTGTCACACCGAAATTTGTAATAAGTATGGAATTATACTAAATTCCGTATTCTGCCCGCGATTTTGGGCAGACATGGACATAAAAACCCGGTTAAAATCCGTGGGAGTTGATTGGGTTTTAACCCTCTGTCCATCTCTGGAAATGAAGGAAAGATTTAAAGCGTTAAAACAAAAAATCTCTGCGCGTTTAACCTAAACACGTATACGGTGAAGGTAATTCAATACTTTTTGAATTCCTTGAAATATTTTGATGAAGACTTACAAAACGGAATATTCAGAAAATTCCGAATTTGTTTATTCACGAAATCGGATATTGTATTTGGGAGATTTTATGTAATCGAAGAACTAAAATTAAAAGCAGTCTTGTGAGGTTTAGTTTATTTTTAAGATATGTAACCAGGTAGTTCACATATTTGTTGTTGTTGAAAACCCTGTGTCGTTGTCATGTCATGTTGCTGTGAGGGTGCCATGAACGCACACATAAACAACCACAAATTACACCCAAACTCACGAGGGAAATAAATGTAGGCCATACAAATATTTCTCCCGGCCCGGGAATTGAACCTAGGACCTTTGCGTGGCAGTCCGACAGAGAGAATGATAACCTCGGAGCCAGTTGCATATTGAAACAAAATATTCACCAATTGCAAAAAATCATAATTTTTAATCATGAAAGTGCTTTCTCTAAACAACCAAACAAAGATCAAACGGAACAGAACAGAGAATAAGAAACGATGTCTATTTACTTTAATCCAGGAAAACAAACCTCACATTTCAAGTTTGTAATTTATCAAAAATGTCTTAAATATTACAATTTTAGTATTTCATACTACTCAAAGTGTGACATAATTAAACAAAAACGTCTGTCTGGGCGGGGCGGCGACGTTTTCTCTTTGGATACGTTTGATAAATAATTTTGAGTATTTTGCTTTTCCCTCCTGAATATTTACACTCTGCTATTCTAAAATTATTATTTATTTAAAAAAAAGGAATGTAAATATTTCATACGTCGTAACGTCGAATTTTACTACGACTATCACGATTTTCTATCACGTATACATTGCCCTGATGTTATTCAATTTGATAGGACCCACATCCTGCGTAATGTTCCCTACAAGCAAATATAGTTTTGACCACAGCGAAGTGATAAATAATTATTTATGACAACAAATTTTAAATTATTGTGTATTCGCCTCTTAACATTATCCTTAATATTTCTCTCCTGATCCATATTTCATTAATTAGTTTTCTTGATTTCTTGATTCCTGATCCATATTTCATTAGTTAGTTAAAATATTTACTTTTAACCCTAAAGTTTCACGTCATCTACTTTAAGTAAAAACATTGTTTTTGGGTCGTGCGCTCTGCGCGAGTATCTATCTAGTCGATAAGAAGATAAATCCGTAAGAAATAAATTCAATTAACTGAGAAAGAAGTAAACAGCAGCAACTCTTTAGATTACAACATCACCGTGATTATCAACTCACGTCTGTGGTCTTTCATTATGACTTTTTATTGTGGACCTCGCGCATGACAATAAAATTTTATACTCGACATACCGACCCAAGGTACATTAAATGTTATGGATCAGCTGATCTCAAAATTCTTCTTTTAATGAACTAAAATTTAACTAAAATACTGTTTACTTCACTTCGTGCTAGAAGCACGTATTTACAGTCAGCTGCAAAATGTTATAAACTACGTGCTCAAAATTCTCTTGAATGTTAAATATTACTTATTATTATTTCAATTATGCGCGCCTTAATTTCATTAACCGTCGATTTCACCATTTATTGGGAAATGTTTTTATCTATTGGAAAGCTTTAATTAATTTGACACTGATTGTACCTATATTTTAATTTCCACTATTAAATCTGTAGTATCGTGTAATCTAGCTGGTGCGTCTACACGCTGCTGCTGCATGTACTAGGCCTTCGCGTTTCCTTTTACACCCACAATAAAATTAATCATTTGTATCACAAAACTATACTTACTATCTACAGATATATTGAATATATGTAGTAATGGATGACCCTTATATCCGAAGAAAGTAAAGTTTTCTTCTCACTGGGTTGTAAATAAAGGAGAAGGAGATTAAATTCGGGCCTTGTTTGTTATAAACGTACCCCATGTAAACGAGAGGTTAGAACTTGTGTACACAGGGACAGTTGCGGACGCATTGTACATGACAATTATTTGTGAGCCCGAGGGCTTGTGAAAGTGTTCTTAGCTGAGATGATCAATGTTTTGTTTGCGTGTTAAAGTGAACGACTAAGGAAAATGCGATATATTTTTTGGTTAACAGACAATAGATTACTTAATTGATTTATGTAGAAAAGACTTGTGCCTGCTCGGTCTTTAAAGTCAGCAATCCGATCTAGTTCAATCGGTCAACTAAAATGGTTCGTTTAGTTCGTTTTGTCCTTGCTCGGACATTGAACTAACGATCCAAACTAGCACTTATGTTCAAATTACTAAGCTATGTACTTCAGACTAATTAGTAAACGTACACTTTATAAAAAAATTAAAAAAATACAATTTTCTTTGGAATCGGTAATATTTGATTAGCCTGACAAATCAGTTCGTTGAATGTTAAGTATTAGACACTTAAATGAACTGGCAACGTTCAGTCGTACATCTTCACTCAAACTTGCACTAAAAGCTGTAAAAGATCACTGATCGTCCCGTTCGCACCATTTTCTACTGAACTGAAAGACAGGGAAACTTAAGATCGCCTCACGTCTTTTGCTCCACAACGCAGACAGTTCCTACTTCGTACTGAACTAGAAAGAACCATGAATCGAACGATCGTACAAAAGGGACTAGTTCGTTTCGTTCATTATCGGGAATTAATTCCTAACAGTTCGTAGTGCATAATGTAAAATAGATAGTAAGCATAATATATAGGATGGGAATTATAACAGTTGTTATGCCTGTTGGGTAATTTTCCGAAAAAATTCAAACAGTGGAAAGTTTTCCGGAAAAATTCCCGAAAATTTGGAATAATTTCATAAATTGGAAAAATATAATTTCGAATATTATGTTCTTCGTTTAGAAATAACTTTTGAAGTTTTATTTAGCGTGAATCATAAAATAAATTTGTATAGATAAAAGCCACTTAGAGAAAGAAAACCGAAATTTAATATGACTTCACAACAGCGAAAAAAACTTTTGGCTCCATCGTTTTCGTTCAGTAACTTCACATAAGTTGAGCAGGTGCCAACGTCAAATATAGAAAATTAAAGAAAAAAACATTCCAAAAATATCCGGAAAAATATTGCACTCTGTGCTATGATAGGAAGCGACAGTTTTCATACCGTTTAAATAAAATAAAGAAAACCAAATTATTATGTTTTTATAAATAAACGGACTTCAGAAGTTTGTGGCATTATTAAGATAATGGAACCAATCAAGAACTGTTTAAGGATTTATTTTATGTTTTAGTCTTTTAATTTTGGATGACTTGCCCTGTGGAACTCGAGGAAAAGTTTAATTTATTAAAAAGTCTTCAAATAATGATTGAAAGTGCTTTAATCGGATCAATTAATAAAGAAAATTTTGTTATCCGAGAAAAAGCAGACTCTGTTTGAGTATCGTTATTTGGATATCCCAATTTTAAATTATGGACACCCCGTCAATGAACGGTTACCAATCATGGACACCTAAACATGAACGATCAACTATGTAGCTAAGTTAACCAATTCAATCTTAAAAACAAGAGATCTTGCATGGTACTTAAACTTATTTCTAAACGAAAAATGTGAAGTTTCCATATGAAAGGACCCATTTGTGACTGGTAACAATGTGTGGTCATTCGCTCCGGTGCCATATCTAAAGGAAATCAAATGCTATCATGGACGACCAATGACGGACACTGTTGTCCATTACTGGGTAGACTTAAAATAATGTACGAAGCTAAATTAAAAGTCTGGCTTTATAAAAACGATAAACACAAGTAAAAATTATGAAAAAAATGTCCGTGATTGATTAAACAGCTAAATGAAAATTTGAAGTGTTTATTAAAACACTTCAAATTTTCCAATAGACGCTATATTATTCGGTTATGTTATGTTTTGTCTAGATGCTTAAAATAACACCAAAACATAAAATCACCACAGTAGTCACCGCACTCTTAAATGCCACATTCAAATATGAGCCGCGATCCTAATAAGAATTCCGGTTTTTAACAAATTTGTTATCACCATCTTATTTCGCACCGCGATAATGGCAATTAAGATGGCCGCCAGCTGACAAAATTAAACTGACGTCTTCCATTTTGATCAAAAATTATAAAAATTTTGAAAGTATACCTGAAACTCTCGTTGACAATCTTCCTGCCAAACTGTGGGTAAAAATTATGGCAAAATCCAATCTGAACTACCCTCTAAACCTTGGTTATTCACTAGGAAATCGATCCCGAAAAATATTACTTCCACAATTATTCGCCTACGCTTAGCACACAACCTGTGTTCTTGGCTAAGACTAGTGTTCGAGACCACGAGAGTGTGGTCTGGCAGAAGGTAACCTCGAGCACCTGTTTTTTTACTGCAAACATATTGTCACTCCTCCACCCTAAAATCCCCCGTCCTATTAATATCAACTTCCTCCTAAAGTTAGTCCACTCCCTCCTTGTGTATGTCCTGTGTAAATTTATAAAAAGTAACCATGTGTTTCTGTAATAGTCTGTGTGTGTTGTCCGTTGTTGTGGATTCTCGTCAGCGAATTCTATCGAAATTCACCGGTCACGTTTGAGTAAAAAATGCCTGTCTTCTTTAACTTGACTTTGGCGGAATCATCGATTGTATCGTTGGAGCTATAACACTAAAAAGAAGATGAAAATTAAAGAAAATAATCAGCGTTTCCTTATTTTTGTCGATAAACTTCAAAAATGTACATGATTGGTGTACTGTCCATCATCGGTTCCATTAGTATTTGCCAAGTTTTATTGAAATCGGTGGACGGAAAGTGGGTGAAATGCAATAAACCGGATTCATCCCCTAATTTACCACCCTTGCATATTGAATATTTTCTTTGAATTTGAATGGAACCACTAGACCGAGGCCCTCTTTCCGACAAAAAAGGAAGGAAAATCAGTTTACAAATGTTGGAGTAATCGTGTAACGTACCAAACTTCCCCTTTGTTTTGAGGTCGGTTAAAAATAAATCCACGTTATAAAATTCCCTTCGTCATGTAGTGGTTTTTGCTAAATTTACAAAGCCCCTAATCGTTTGCAGGCAAGAGACAAAATATCATTTGGCATAACGTAATGGAGTCTGAAGAAGGTTGTTTTACGACTTGTTATTTGACGTCCCGTAATGAGTTTTCAGGAAAAGTCAGTCTTTGATGTTGATGTTTTTAAAACATAATATCAATATAGAACATTGTCTTACAAAAAGTCAATGATATAGAACAATAAATTACCATAATAAAAATCACGTATTCAATTATAAAATCCACTTTGCTGAGGTGGGTTATTGGAAAACAAACGCATAGGTATTTACCAACAAAGTAATATATTAATCCTCTTATGAAAAACAATAATTGATTCGTTTATTGCAAATGTAGATTGGTAAAATAAAATTATTTTAAGCTATATTAACTTATCAAGAGATTTTGTAGGTTTTATAAAAAAATGTTTTGGAACTTACAAACGTCTTTCAAAACAAGAGGTGTGAACGTGACTCTTTACTTGATAATGTCACCAATATTAAAATTACCGCCGGATATCTGAATGTAGTATTTTCGTTTTTTTTTTTTATGAAACCTAGTGATGGACCGAATAAGTCGTGAGACTGGTGGTAAGGTTTAAATCGCAAAGGTCTGAGGGGCACAGCCACTGCGCCCGTCGCTCTGAGACATAAGTTGAAAGTCCCATGTGTCCGTAATTTCACCAACACCCTTACTCTTTAAAATCGAAACGCAGTAATGCTAACATTACTACTTGGTGGCAGAAACTGGTAAAGTAGCAGTACTTCCCTAGACGAACTCTTTCACAAGGAGCTTTGCATCTACTGAAAACTTAAGAAACCACCTGGTGCTGAAGTGCACCTCACTCCGTCACATGTCCTGTGGCTTCCATGAAATCCTAATAAAGGAGCCACCACACCTATTGACGCGAAATGTCATTAAGCCAGCTACAAAAAACTTTATACTTATCGATTTAATAAGAGCCAAAAAAAGCTTCGCTTCCGATAGGAATGCCATTTATTGCTATATATATATATGCCATTAAATGGCCAGCCAGATCGTGTGATTTAACACCACTGGATTATTTTTTGTGGGGCTATCTTAAGGACGGAGTCTATACGGAGCCAATCGAATCGACTACAGCCTTAAAACTCAAAATCCGTGATGTGATAGCCGAAATAGACCCGACATTTTGCCAAAAAGTGATTAAAAATTTTGATGAAAGAATCTACTTCTGTCAGCGTGGTCGTGGTGGACATTTGCCAGATATCATTTTTCATTCATAATTGCCGAACTTTTCTCTTTGTAATACAATAAAAATTTGAATCATCTTCATCTAAATTTTTTGTTTTATTTTGTTTTAGAAAACAAAGTTCTTGTTGAAAGACCCGATATTTCTACTTCAATTAAAACATCAAATGAACGCTTTACAATTATCTAATCTTATTACATTAAACAGTAATACATGTGTCGAAACATGAGTAACACATATAAGGTTTCATTACACAACCCTGTGACTTAGGAGTTTATACGAAGGTTATACAAGCTTTTCTTGAAAGTCGTAAGATAATCTAATTAATGCGAAATAAATAAGTATACTATGACTAAAAATACGTCAGCGAGGTAGACTTATAAAAACGCCTACCTTTTAAATTTAAACCGATGTATAAGCATCAGTGACATCTAGCTTCATAACCCAACGGCTGGATTATAATAATAATAACAAAATTTCGTTTATTAAGGTAACATGGACCCATTTAATGTTAGTAACAGTTACACTTGAAATTCTAATGTTACTACATGTACACAAAACAACAGAGAACACAAAAACACTACACTACTACTTATTTTAATATATGTCGATCATAGAACAATGATTCACATAACAGTCGAGCCGGTTTGCTATCATGCTCAGGACATTGTTGCTGCTGACGCAGCACGCCAGGGATGTGCATTGTTTCAGCATCGTGGTGTAGAAGCAATCGACACGTGTCTCCGTAAGCGTCCCTGACGCGCTACAAGACGACGGCAGTCCCATCAGCTTTCTGAATGCTTTGTTATACTAAACACGCAAAGCACTGTACTGTGTCTGGCTGAATGTGGGGTACATTATAGGCCACTTGTGTAGAAAGTCGCACAATAAGTTCTGAAGAGTGTGATTTTAGCGTCAGTAGAACAGTTTTTTTATGATACCGAGTGAGGGGACAAAGAAATCGTGCTCCAGCTACACGCCTGTCCATAACAGTTGCAGTGCAACTCAGAATTTTAAATCGCAAAGAACTGAGTTAGAACAGTTAGCGAACCTACAAACTAACATAATGACTCACAAAAAGTGCTCGTCGCTCTCGTTCAATATCCGCATTGTCGTTTAAGTCAGATGATATTATATGCCCTAGGTACTTGAACTCGTCCACTCTGTTCAATGGACTCCCGTTTAACAAAACAGATGGAGCATGAGGCAGGCATTTGTGTTTAACCTTAAAAACCATAAATTCGCTTTTACTGACATTGTATTTTCAACTGTGGCTTGTCGCATATTTTTCGCAGATTTTTTTATAATATCTAATGACGGGACGAACAAGTCGTGCGTCTGATGGTACACTACACGCCTGTCCATAGAAGTTGCAGTGCCACTCAGAGCTTTAAATCGCAAAGATCTGGTGGGACATTGTCACTGCACCCGTCACCCTGAGACTTAAGTTGACAAGTCCCATGTGTCTGTAATTTCACCAGAACCCTTACCCTTCAAAAGTGGACCACAGTGATGCCAACATTACTTATTGGCGGCAGAAATAGATAAGGTGGCAGTACTATCCTGGACGAATTCTTTCACAAGGAGCTCTACTGCTACAGATGGTTATAAATTTCTTTAAACCACAAGAGAGGCACTCAGAAGCACCATGTCGTTCGCATAACTAATAATATTGATATTCAAGTCTGTTTATAGCGTATCCTACCTGATTGTATACGTAATGAGCGTTCTTTTTAAATTTGTCTGAATTCCTCGCCTCGGATAGTTAATAAGTTTTTTCTGTATTTTAAACAATAAATAATAAAATAATTGAAAAAAATAACAAACTGACACTCTTTGATATTGCGTATTTGAACTGTTTCGAACTACACAAATACATTTTTAAAAACAAAAGTGATCCGTACCTCACATTACCTAGACTGGTAATAACGTTAGCCACTAATTCACCGTCTATAAAATCATATTTTGAAATTGCTATGACTTCTTATTTGTGAAGATTCTCTATGAATAAATCAAACCATTTCTTAATTAAAATCTTTCAGTTGTTAAAATCACTACCTTTCAAAGCGCTTGTTATAGGTTCTTCTAAGAAACATTAATTAAGTTCCGAATAGGCATTCCTTTGATATATTTCATATTTAATGCGAATTATTCATTAAATTTTTCCACGTCAGTGTAAAGGCTGGTGTATGACAATCAAAATGAACATTTTAGCAAGAAGTCATTTGAGTATGACGTCGTTCCTTTTGTGTATCTATAAACAAAAGAGAGTTTAAATGTACCTGGTATACGTAGCACCATAGATATAGAATATCTATGTGTAGCACAGACCATATAAATGTATGTAGCTTTTGCATCATGTTGCTGCGTGACTCGCGTTTACGACTATAAGATATAAGCAGTAGCCCACGGCTTACCCCGTGTAAATTTTTTTAATACGTTATATACTACCAAAACACGAATAAAGAATATTCTAGTTTACCATACATATATCTATGCAGTTTACAAAACGAGTCGAGTGGCTTGCATACCGATTTACATGGTGTCGCCATCTCTCAGGTCCAGGGTTCGATTCCCGGCCGGGTCAGTGTAGAAACTAACTTTCCAATATTGTCTCGGGTCTCGGAGTTTATGGTACCGTCGTTGTTTCCGATTTCCATAACACAAGTGCTTGAGCTACTTACTTTGGGATCAGAGCAACGAATGTGATGTTGTCTAATATTTATGTTTATTATTTATTTATTATATTTAAAATGTTATGAATATGATTTTCGAAAAAAAAAAGGTTTTTTAAAAATACTTAGATACCCTAACTTAACCCTTTTTAGCTTTGAAAAACCCTGAAACACGAATTTGTTTTTTGTATTTAACGTATCCAATCAGAAGCAAATCGTACCACGCGTTTCAAAATCCCCATAAAATTTTAATACTCATTTCACCCTTATTTAGGGATAATTTTGAAGTTATCTTGTGTCAATCTTTTACCATTTGCATTATGGAATATTTGTTCCAAGTTTCAGCTTTGTAAGACCAAGGAAAACGATTTTTTTTATAATACCCAGTATCGGAACGAACAAATCGTGCGCCTGGTGGTGAGCGACACACTTATCCATAACAGTTGCAGTGCCACTCGGAGCTTTAAATCACAAAAATCAGTCACCCTGAGACATAACTTGGCAAGTCCCATGTGCCTGTAATTTCATCAGCACCCTGAACCTTCAAAACCGGAACGCAGTAACGCTGACATTACTGCTTGGCGGCAGAAATAGATAAGGTGGCAGTACTTCCCTGGAAGAAGTCTTTTACAATGAGATCTACTGCTACAAATTTTTTTTTATTGTAAGTTTCGTACAAACAGTTTTTATCTTTTTTCACCCGTTACATTTCGAAAAAATTTAGTACGCCTGTTCTTAGTACGCCTACACTAAATAAAAATAACATAGACTCAAGTTTTCATGTTTCTAGGAGTTATAGTTTTTGCTGTGCGCACATATACCAGTTAATTGCTCCGGAGCTCACTCCTTTATATATTATATACATTTATTTTTACGTGGTGGTTATAGTGACTCTTAAAGAATACTTTCAGGATTTTATTTTATACTTATTCTTTACTTATAACATAACCCTTATTTCAAAAGGCTAATGAACTGTTATTGGTGGTGTAGACATTTTTCGTCAATTATACGTCGGGGACAAAACGTACGAAAGAGACAAATTTATAGAAGCGATCTCATGAACGAAAGTGGCAAATGGTCGCCTTAGAGTGAAAACATCGCATGCGCGTTTTCACATAGTTCGTTTTTACTGTATTACTGACTTTTGTTGAAGAACTTCTTGCTCAAATATTTTATTAAAGTAATGTAGTATCTCATAATAATTTAACTAATTAAAATGCTAACTACAAACATTATTGCGATTACGACATTTTACACCACATTTTTATCACCGTCGTCCTGGAAAATTACACCGAAATCATATACGAGGTATTCACTCTAGACCACGAAATGTGTATTACCAAAGCCAACTCTAAATTTAAATATTAGAGAACATTACATACGTTGCTCTCATCCTAAAGCCAGTAACTAAAGCACTTATGTTATGAAAATCGGCAACAATGACGGTACTACAAACGCCCAGACCGGAGACAATATAGAAAAGTTACTTTTGTACATTGACCGGCCGGGGATCGTACCTGAAACCTCAGAGATGAAGACATCGTGAAATGTGAAGGTCCTTAAAACTTATATTCGTTCTTTCGATTTTATTTGCAGTGCAAGTGGTTAATTACTGTAGCCATTAACTACATTCAGGTCACGCCATTGCAACATCTATAGTCAATTTCTCCTCAGTGTAAATCTCAGACAATTGTAGCGAACAGTAAATCCGGAGTAAATTCAGAGGATTAACTACTCAACAGCAGTCCAAGTAACTTTGGCACGAAATCATTTCCCTCTAATATTCAATTTAACTTAGACACTTTGCTCCACTGAAAGCAATGTTAGCTAGACGATTTTTCTCATGAAAATTCGACAGTGACATTACTGAGTTGACACATTTACAGTTTTGAAATTAATTACTTTCGACGGATTTGCCAAGTGTCTTTTCGGTTGATGAAGGTCACTTTGGTTTGAATTTCACGCTTTATCAGAATACATTGAAAATAAATCTTAATTAGTTTTTAAGTTACTTGAAACTAGAATGTTTATTTATGTATTTAATCAAGCTTACCGACTATAGTACAGTACAGATACGTTAAATATAAAAACAAACCATTTATAGTTATTTGCTATGCAAGGATGCAAAGTTGTTGTTCGACGCGAGTACTTGCATTGAAACCCGAGCAAACCTCTAAAATCATCAAGAAATCAAATTTATATATTTTTTAATACTTTTATTGTTATGTACAACAGAGAAAATCAGGCAAAACAAAACACCGAGGTAAAGACAGTTAACTTCACTAGTAAAATATTTCTGGATGAATTTGTATTGCTGAAGCTGTAATATTTATCACCAAAAATGTTGAATGAATTTTGAATTTCATTGTATCCTCTCATAATGGAGTTGGAGTTCTTCCCGTACTTGCAAAAAATACTTGTAAAAACTTACATCTTTAATTTTTTATGCATAAATAACTGCTAAGAATTAAATATATATATATATATATATATATATATATCACAATGTTTTTGATGCATATAAACACTCATTTGCAAGGGTCATTGCCCTGAGAAAAAATATACTCATATACATACATTTTTAGAGGAATGCTAAAAAAAGTTGAATTATGATAAAATGTTGTCGATTTCAAATTAAACGTTCTGGCATAAGTGGCCAGTACAATATATGAATATATTATGAACATTTTTATCATAATTCAACTTTTGTTTAGCAAATTTCTAATAGAAGTCCATGGATGTAGTAATTAAACTTTAGACGTTGAGGGTAAATCGATTTGATGCACATTATTGTTAATGTAAATATAAATATTAAAAATAAATACGATAGTATTAAACGTACAAACCACTTAAAAAACCTAAACGGATTATAACCGTGGAGTTTGGTATTTAAGTACGCAATCTGCTCTATCCATTTTTTTGTTTCAAAGTAGTTAAATTTCATAAGTGGCAACTTTGGAATATCAACATAGTACTCGTTATAGAATTATATAAGTGCCCATTAAATATTTTTTATTATTTTATGTACACGACTGTCACGAACAGCTAATTAACCTTAATTCCTTTTGTTAAAATTGTGTCTGTCATTAGAAACTTAAATGCTGATGAAATTCACCACAAAAATGTAAGTCTGTCTTCCATAGTTTTGAACAAATTCGTTTGTTACGTAGATCTAGGGAAGAGATAATATATCCTAAACATATAACCGTAAAAAACTAAAGTCTTGGTGAACAAGTAGATTTTAAAGCTAAAGCCGAGTACCGCTTAAAAAGTCAAATGACTAAGCAGCGTTTAATAATCCCCACTAGTTCTTAAATTAAAATTAACAGAGTGTGTTTGAAAATGGTCTAGTTTTTTAAAATGGTTATCCTTTTCATTTAGCCTTTGACCAAGCGGTGTAGTGCTTTTGACAGGCAATTTGCTAAGCAGTATAACGTTTAGCGTTTAAAGTAATTTGTTTATAACCGAATCTCAAGTATAAGCTCTCCATTAATTTAAACCTTTATTCTAACTTTACACGTGAGTGGTAGGCTCAGTTGAGTTTTAGTAAGAGAATAAGAAGATTATTTTACTATATGCTTTACAAAAACGTTCCACCAAGCGACTTCCTTGACACCTTGGTAAAAAATAGCGCACTGTTATATATAATAAAAAATCGAATACTTTCCAGATAAAACATAAAGTCGCTGCATATGTTATCTCATCAAAGCAGATAAAATATGTCAACTAAAGCAAAAGAGAACCAAATAAAAGCGGTACCGATTCAGCAGATTCTCAGAACTGTAGTACACTAGAAGACAAAATAACTGACCACTATTGCTCACACGTCACTATATTATGTTTCAGAACACTTCCTTCTCACGGCCCGTGAGTGTAAATGTAGACTTCGCAATCTTCAGATCTGACCTCCAAACAAAAATAGCTGGAAATTTTAGAAAAAAAATATCAAAAACAGATATTACTGCTGACTCAAACCATAGTACATAAAGAACTGCTGTTCGGCGGGAGTTGCCTTACTTGCAATTTGGTGTATGATTATGAAACAGATATGCTGAACTATTCTATTGAGGCACTCTTGTTGAAACTACCACATATACAACAATAAACACGTCTACTATTTGATGTAATTTATTAAACACCAAATGACCCCTTCCATTCTATAATTAACGGCCTTTGCGACAACGCGCGCTAAGCAACGCGAGTGTACCGCGAGATTTTGCGAATGTGCGCGCTGCTACGTTTGTATAGAGTTCCCATACTTGTCTTATTATAATAAGTTCGAACTCTTTACTCGATTAACAAAAACGCAAAACTTCAATTTATTGTACGAGACCTTGTCAAACAAATTTTGAAAATGCAAGAATCTTATATTTTAAATGGCAAGACAACTCAATAGATTCGTCTAAGACATTGTTAACCCGCGGCTCTGTCGGACAGTATTCGCATGGGAGACAGTTTTGGTTTCGTGATTTCATTGCTATTAGGGTGGCCGAGCCGTTCCACGTTTATTGGCCAAGATACGAGTGGATTTGTGGAAGCAATTTCCTTTATACATTTTGTTTTGTCCTTTTTCCTACAATTTGATAGTCCACTCTGTGAGTTGTAGAGCGACTTCGATTTAGCGAACCCTCGAATCGATCCGATACGCATCTCTACCGATACGCGGCAGCCAAGGGAAAATAAAAAGGGAAAAATTTAATTAGATAGTCCAGTCACGTACCTAGGATTGAAAGAAAACTAATTTAGCACCAAAGTTCTTTTTCACAGAAATTAAACATCGCCTTCCTTCCCTTAGCTAAAGCGGAGTCAATTATTGAGACCCACCCGAGCCATGACATTGTGATATTCGCATTGGGACAGGAAGATTTGATTCCAAGACTAGATATTAGTAGATATAAAGGACAGTCTTGAAATGACATGAACTTCTTTATCCGCAAGGTTATATTCTTTTTCAAGATGATTTTGCTTACATTTAATTGAATGTAGTCTACGGATTTATATTATTAGATGATGATGGAAACTTTGGATTCGATGGCAAAACATACTTTAAATAAGAATATAAAATGGAACGCTGATCTTCTCCACACCGATTAACATTCATGTGCGGTTGAGTTCCTGTTCAATATCATTTGCTTTATGAACATGCGGTTTAGTATGTGGATATATGATGTGTGCCTCTCTCTGCGAGCTAAATAAACATGACATCGTCATTCAGGCAGGTGCTTTGCAAGACCTCTAGCCAAGGCGACCTCGCCTTTATTCGACAACTTTTGTCCCCCATTCTATCCTCACCTACATTTGTTGGGAACGTCGTTCCATCTTCACATTTACCTTGAATTGACATTGAAACGTTTTTCGGTTCTGTCAAGGGGTAACTGCATGGTTTGTTTTGAAAGCCTGTTTGAGATAAAATGTTCGATACCTTTAGTTTGTCATACCGCTCCCTTGTAGAAGGGGATACAACAATACACCCCTTTAGCCTTTACATTGTGTTTTAGACAATACAAGATGACATTTTGAGCCAAAAACTTTTTAAGGAAAATAAATATTACGTAGACAACTTAGAATTGTCCATCAATATCTATTAATGTTCGTATATATACGAGGTTAATCTATAAGAATAAATGTAAAATGAAAACTCAATGATACAGATATCCATTGCTTAAACATGACTAAGTCTTTCTAACGGAACGTATATCGACTTCAGAGACACTACATCAACATCAATGAAAATATGACCTCTTTAGAATTTCCTCTTTCTTCATGTAATCCTTGTCTTCATGTACCGTAAGGCAACAATGTATCGTTGGAAATAAAGTGAGTCCCGAAACGGTGCCATTTGAGGAATCAATCAAAGCCAAACGTTCGCACAATCAGCGTGCGTGGGTCGGACGAGCTAATCAAACTAATGGCAGCTGGAGGCCACCGATTGGGACGCCAGGGACACCATGCTGTCCGTGAAGTAGGACTCGATAACATGCTCACAGCTACATAGGTCGATAGTATTAATTAAGGTCAAATTTGTGAAATGTCGTCTACAGATTGAAGTAAATGATCATTATAAAACAGTAATTAGGGTATCCCTATCAATTCCGATAATCTTGGTGGTGATTAGTACACTGAGCGTAATATAAGGAGGACTCAATTTCGATTCCCGGTTTGATAAATCTAGGAAATGAACTTATCAGACTTAGTAAAATTAGTTACTCAAGACAGATGTGCCTAGTAGTGCCCCTGGGGTTAATTTTGTTATCATGGTTTCAAGCACAGACCACATAAAGTTTCAAAAACCTTAGAATTTACCAGTTTCATATCAGGTATTATTTAATCAAGAACATCACATTTTACAAATTTTTTAGTAGCAGCAGGGCTTCTCGTGAAAGGATTCTTCTAAAGAAGTACTGCCACCTTAGCTATTCCTGCCGTTAAGCAGTAATGTCAGCATTATTGCGTTCCAATTTAAAGGGTAAAGGTGCTCGTGAAATTACACGCACATGGGGCATATCAACTAACGTCTCAGGTTGACGGGTGCAGTGGCAGTGCCCCCTAAGATCTATACAATTGAAAGCGTTGAGTGGCACTGCATTTGCTATGGACAGGCGTGTCGTTCACCACCAGGTGCACGATTTGCTCGTCCCGTCATTTGGTAACATAAAAAAATATTATAATGAATAAAATGAAACATGAAAACTAATATTTCTCAAAAGAAGTAATGATATGTAATATTTTTAAATGTGCAGAAAATCAGTGTCTGAAGTCCATTAATTTTGTATCTACCAAAACATGCATGGTATAAAAATCACTACCTCATTTTTACCCTTGGAACGCCAGCAATAACCTAATAACATTTTAGAAACTTTTCATTATATAAGAAATAAAAGTATTTTTTTCGGATCCAAACTGAAATGAATGAAGAAGTGTACGACTTGTTCATTCAAACAAAGTAACGTTTCGGGCCCTTTACAGGTCCCTTAGTCGTGTCCGACTGAGATGGTAAAGTCATCAACCAGTTATGCAAATCTAATCGAATATTAATGCAAACCACTCTATTTTTCACTGTAGTTACAAATTGAAATACCTTATTTTATTTACTAAAGAAACATTCCAATTCTCGTTTTGCAAAATATTTTACTTTAACCATCTAATAATAATAATAATAACGCACACACTCAACATAGCCCCGCACTAGGGAAACCCTGTGTCGCGGGTGCCATGGACACACATATAGACAACAACAAATTACACCCAAACTCACGAGAGAAATAATTGCAGGCCATACAAATATTTCTCCCGGCCTTGGGATTTTTCATCAAAGGTAATACTGGATCCCAAACTGGTGGCACGGTATAATCTGCTGAAATTAGATTTTTGTTAATTTCAGAGGCCTCTCGCAGCATCCTGGGTAAAAACAGACTTCTTTTGTCGTTGACCTGGATATGTCAAATTGAATGTGTAGCTTTATCCATAACCTTTTTACTACACATACTCGCTAAAATCACTGATAACTTATGTTTTGACTATCATGAATTTCCCAATGTCGTTTGAGAAAAAGGTCACCCTACTTGATACCAATGCCGCAACAAATCACAACAATAACATCGACATCTGATGGATAGCGAATCTCGAACTATTCAACCCGCCGACTCTATACGATAGCTTTCGCACCTAATAGATTTCTCATTACTCTTGTCGGAAAGCATAAAAAAGTTACGGATTTTAGCTGGGCAATTACCAGCTTTCTTATACCTATTGATTTTATGGATTATCAGCCCATCGCACTGCTGGACATAGGCCTCACCCAATGTGCGCGGTTTCGCCCGGGCCTCAGTTTGTAGCATCTATTTGCTGCCAGCAGACTTTCGCAGATCGTCATTCCATCTGGCTAGAGAGCATACTACATAGGGCGCACTATAAGTTTCCGGAATTGGCCACTTACATAAACAATATTGAAAAAGTAATTGCATTTGAAAACGGAACTCTTTGGCTGTAGAATGTATTCTAAAAAACAAGTATTGATTGAGTATTGAAAAACAAGTATGTATTGTAAAAACAAGTGACAGACAGATGAAACAGACTACAGTTTATTTCATCTAACTGGCATTTTAGAAATTGGTTGTCTACACCATTGATGTAACTCGTCAAAATTTTCGTAGTATGATTTTCTACGACTTTGAGTGTAATTTAGCAGCTCAGTGGAGCTTCGCTCGGCTTCAAACTGTCTTTGGCGATGAAGCACCATGCAAGACGACTAATAACTGGTTTGTAGAATTCAAATGCGGTCGTGTAAATCTCAGTGACGAATTTCGTGATAGTTGCCCGTCCACTGCTGTAAACAACACAAACATCGAAGCTGTGCGCCATATGATCAAAACGGACAGGCATGTGACATACCATGAGATTTGGACATATTTACGCATAGGCATGAGTCAAATACAATCAATACTACATAATCATTTGGGTGTGAAAAACTTGTGCTCTCGGTGGATCCCACACAATTTGAATGAGGCTCAAAAAACGGATCGCATCACTTGGTGCAATGCCATGCTTACCAGATTCAACGAAGAGGCGTCAAATTTGGTGTGAGACATAGTAACAGGTGACGAAACATGGATTTATGTTTACGAACCTAAAACAAATCAGCAATCGAGCGTATGGATTTTTCGACATGAGCCGAAACCAACCAAAGTGGCGCGCGTGCAAAGTGCCTCTAACCCGATGATTGCTTCTTTTTTTAATAAAACTGGACACGTCGCTACTGTCGCTTTGGAGAATCGTTGTACCGTAAATAGTGATTGGTACACGATCATTTGTTTGCCGGAAGTTATTGACAAACTATGTAAAA